>NC_134353.1:191455647-191601088 GCF_048569485.1 Anomaloglossus baeobatrachus
GTGTGTGTGTGTGTGTGTATGTATGTATGTATGTATGTATGTATGTATGTATGTATGTATGTAATGTAATGTATGTATGTATGTATATATATATATATATATATATATATATATATATATATATATATATATATATATATATATATATATATACACACACACACACACATACATACATATATACATACATACATACATACATACATATATACATACACAGTGGAACCTCTGTTTAGCAGTAACTTGGTGTGCGAGTATCTCTCTATACGAGCAAAGCTTGCTGTAAATTTGTAACTGAGTTTATGAGAAAGCTTTGCTGTACGAGCAAATACTCACCGCACACCCTTCCGGTTCCATACTTTCACCGCGCTCTGACCCGCTCTTGTAGTCCGCACAAACACACACACATATTATGCTCACCTTACCTTCCGTTCCCTCGCCGGCCTCCTGGTTCTTGTAGTCCGCAGGTACAGGATGTGTATCGGGTGACCATCGCGACCGATGCCGAAGCATGACAGCGGAAGCTCCGGCATCGGTCGCGATGGTTACCCAATACACATCCTGTACCTGCGGACTACAAGAACCAGGAGGTCAGCGATGGAATGGAAGGTAAGGTGTGTGTGTGTGTGTGTGTGTGTGTGTGTGTGTGTGTGTGTGTGTGTGTGTGTGGAATTGTCCGAGCTTGCTTTATTTCCTATGGGAAATTTTACTTTGCTAGACTATCTTGCAATGCCGGTCAAGAGGAAGGTAAAAGCCCCCTATGAGCCGGATGCACAGGGGGTAAACCTTGCACCAACATGCCACGTCCAGAAATCTACTACATATAATTGGTCATCTATTTTATAAAAAAAAAAAAAAAAAATCATCCAAGCCTCTCGTGAACATGTTTAATGAGTCTTCAAAAAGTAACTGCTCGAACAGTAAAGAACATCAATTTAAGAATAATGGCGGCACCTTTCCTCTACAAATAGAGGACGCCACTTGTCATGGTAAGTAAAAAGGCAAATCAGACAAATCTCTGCACTGAGCATACATACATATTTAGACCGGACTGTTCAGGTTGGAGAGAGTAAGGCAGTGCAGGAGCCATACAATTACCATGCTCGTAGTTCTTGGTGCTGCAGGACACGGATTTCTCTATGTAACCTCCGTTGTCCTCCGTTGCCCCGGCTCTCAGTTAAGCTATGACCTTTACGTGTCCAATATTTTGCTCAATTTTCATCTCCTTAAAATCAGTTTCATACTTCAGACATGCAGAAAAAATCCAACATGAATATACAACAGGTAAATCATCAAACGCTGACCTGTGAGGGGCGAGTGGATGACCCCAAACCAGCATAAATGATGCCCCTTCCACACACATCACAGACCCTTCTCAGCAGATCCAACAGATAAATAAAATAACCCATTGAGCGTTCATGAGTCCAAAAGACTCCGCTGTAATGAACAGCAATGCGCTATCGATACCAAATCACAGGTTGTAGAAAATAATGCAACATCTGCAAAACTATTTTAACTAAAAGGTGTATTTATATCTCAGTTATTTATGGCCAAGATGTGGACACCTGTTTGTGCTGTTCTATGTACTAAGCTGTGCCGTCACATCCATAACAGTGAATGGGAGCATCAGAAGCAGCGTCCGTGGCCAGCGCGATTATTTCCACAATTCCACCCTCCTGTACCCAGCACATAGAGACAGATCTTGGAGTCTATAACCCCACCCATTCTGTAGCCCCACCCATTCTGTAGCCCCACCCATTCTGTAGTCACACCCATTTTCACGCACTTTCCTCAACCAAAAAATACAAGTAATTTCAAGTAAAATCTCTTTCCTCTTCTTCCCCCTCCTCTACCTTCACTCTCCTTTCCAGCACCAGTTGTTCCAGTTACTGTCAGTCATATTGTATCAAACGTTGTTTTTTTTTACAATTTTTAAAAATTATTACTTAAGGAGCCCTGCTAAAATTGGAACAGACGACCTTTCCCATACAGATCACATCCCATGTGGCTCCTTTCCCCTGCAGATCCCATCCCATGTGGCTCCTTTCCCATACAGATCTCATCCCATGTGGCTCCTTTCCCATACAGATCTCATCCCATTATGGCCTCTTTCCTCTGCAGATCGCATCCCATTATGGCCTCTTTCCCCTGCAGATCCCATCCCATTATGGCCTCTTTCCCCTGCAGATCCCATCCCATTATGGCCTCTTTCCCCTGCAGATCCCATCCCATTATGGCCTCTTTCCCCTGCAGATCCCATCCCATTATGGTCTCTTTCCCCCAGCAGATCCCATCCCATTATGGTCTCTGTCCCCTGCAGATCCCATCCCATTATGGCCTCTTTCCTCTCCCCATAGTTCCCATCTTTTGTGGTTCCTCTCCCCATATAGTTCCCATCTTTTGTGACTCCTCTCCCCATATTGTTCCCATCTTTTGCGACTCCTCTCCCCATATAGTTCCCATCTTATGCGGCTCCTCACCCAGCTCCCTGCATCTTCTGCTCACAGAGCCCTTACCTGCTCCAAGCAACGGCAGCTTCTCCTCTGTCTTTCCCGCGGCACTCTGTACACTGACACTCACAGGCAGCAGAAGGAGCTACCTCGCCACACTGTCGGGACCTCTGCAGCGACAGCGCGTCGCTGCACGCCAGGTCAGGGAGCAGACAGGCTCCACTGAACCCGAAAGTGCAGCGCAGAGGTACAGGGATTCAATTGTGCTAGTGTCTTAAAGACACTAACATAAGTGCATACAGGGAACCGGATTGCCAGAGCAGTTTCTTGCCGGTTTGGGGAAGCGGCTGCTATTTTAACAACCGGTTTGCCCGAACCGGACAGAACTGGCTGAATCCCACCCCTGCCCTGTACTACTCTAAGGCACAGAATTCCCATATAATACAAGAATAATGCCTCAATGGTTCTTAAACAAGTCATTTAAAAAAAAAATATAAAAAAACACCCACAAAAACAAAAAAAAAAAAAAAAAAGAAAAACAAAAACCCACACACTATAAAATAGACTGTAAATTCAAGGTTTATCAGCCAATTCTCAAATACTGTTTTCTGACATGGCCTCCTACTGAGAAGACATTCTGAATCTGGAGGGCCATTGGTAATTGTCCTAGATGTCCCATCACCAGACCACCCACAATCTAACATCTTCTCAAAACAGGCTATTTTCTATTAATCAAACAATAGAGTAAAAAGGTTTTAAACACTCACAAAGTTATGCAGTCCCATGTGAACGCTGCATAAGGCAGAGGGCCGGACCCCGTGTTACTTGCTGCAGTTTTTAGTAAAGGGGTTTCAGTGCTGTATCTGTGCTAGTCCTCTCGGATTAGCTTCTGCAATGCAGCCCTCGATATTCATCAGCTCCAGCCGCCCGCTCCCCACAGCTGACTGCATAGGTAGAAGGTTTCACTTCTGACACAGGTGGGGTTAGACTAATCATTGAGAGGACTAGCAGAGCTGCAGCAAATAAAACGGATTTTAGCAAAAGTAAAGGAAGAAAAAGAGTAAGGGCTTGTTCACTTGAGTGTATACATTGGACGGGTGCTATCTAATGTTTAGGTGGAGAGCTCATGACCCAGTGTTATATTATGGAGCAGTGCTGCCCAGGCACTTGTCTCATGCTGATGTTATTCAAGCACAGTCCAATTCATGCAGACAGGCAATGGAGAAAATGGAGAAAATACGTTCTCCAGCTTCTCATCTGCAAGTGAATCGGGCCTCAGTAAATGACACTCAGCACAACTCTGATCAGAGTTTGAGCCAATTGTTAATACAATCCATCCGATTCTCTAGCATAAAACAACCTATGGCTGCTTCCCCCCCCAGCTTAATGCTACAGTCACACAAGCGGATGTTCCTTCAGTGGAGAGAATCGGCCCGACTATGTCAATGGCACTTGGCTCTAACTCTGATCAGAATTTGTACTGAATGTCATTTAGTGAGATCCGATTCTCTTGCATGTGAGAATTGAAGCACGTCTGGAGAAGATGGAGGACTTAATTTCTCCATCTTCTTTATTGTCTGTTACTGCGCAAGTCCAACTGCCTGAATGGATATGGGCGGGTACTTGAATGACGCTGCTGATGACAATCACAGCGCCGCCCATATTCTCGCGCCTGCGCAATCACCTCAACAGCGGTCACACTTTACACAGTGCTGTCCCGCAATAGTGCCACTGGGCATGTGCGAGACCTGGGGAGCACTGGGCGGCGTCCTCATATATGGATATCAGCAATGGGGTCGGCGTAAAGCGGCAGGAGGCGAATAACGGACGCAAGACAGCCCGCCCCCGTGACCATACATAAACATTTGCATACAAAAAGGTAAGACTTTATAAAGTATTTATTTAGGTCTCAAAAGGGGCACAATAGCAACAGGAACCTTTCTAGAATGCAGCCCAGGAGCTGCAGAAGGGGAATCTTTTAGGTTTATTGCGAAATTTCTGCTGACAGGTTCCCTTTAACAATGGACAAGAGTATTGTGTTTGCAGAACTTTTTTCACAATGGATCTCTGCAGAATCTGTTCTAATGGATGATTACAGGGCATGTGAACTTGGACTAACGGCCTAGGGCTATCTCTGTATCGCCATAGCACAGGAATTATCCAACAGGCATCCACAATATATTCCCATCATACTGAGCATGTGCACACAGAGGAGTGATGCAGACTCATGATGGCAGGGAAGAGACGTCCGCACACAGATTACAGGTTCTAAGAGGTCCGCCGTCAGCCCAGAAAAAGTTCAATAATCACAGAAAGAAGCTTTTAGGCTACGTTCCCACGATCAGTATCTGTTGAATTTTTGATTCTGCAGAATTTCTGCACCATATCCGCACCGCACTTTACTTGCATTTTTTTCATTGTGTTTTTGACTGCAGGTTTTTATTGCAAGTTTATTTGCATTTTTTGTCTGTTTGACGTTTCAAGCTTTGAATAAAGCATATTTTTATTTTTTTTTAAACTTCCCGGTTTTGACATCATTAGATGCATATTTCACACGGTTGTTTTCTGCGTTTCTATCACGTAAATGCACCAAAAATGCATGGGAGATTTTTACCTGGGGAGTTTTCGCATCTAATGCAAGTCTATGGGAAAAATCTGTACAGAAAACTCAGCGTACCCAAAAGAGAAAAACGGACACGCTGCATATTGGGAAAAATGCACCACAAGCGACTTCACGCAGCGTAAAGAAAAAAAAAAAGCCCAGTGAGTCTGAGATTTCTATAAATCCATCCACTTTGCTTGTACTGTAAAATACTGCGTTTTTGAGGCAGTAAAGATACACAGCATCAAAACTGCAAGTAAAACCTCATCGTGGGCACGTAGCCTCATAAAATATTTCTATTACATTATGATCCACACCCTAAATAGAATACCGTTACTTAGATAGATCTGTATAGATGCGGTATATAGGCTAGACATTAAACAAAAAGCAAA
This sequence comes from Anomaloglossus baeobatrachus, assembly GCF_048569485.1. NCBI lineage: Eukaryota > Metazoa > Chordata > Amphibia > Anura > Aromobatidae > Anomaloglossus > Anomaloglossus baeobatrachus. The sequence continues at coordinate 191,461,092 of NC_134353.1, forward strand.
ATTGTGGATAACAATTATGACATCAAAAGCAGCTCTCTATCCAAGACAACTGAAAAGAACAGCAAATCCCTGAAGACTCCTGGGCTCTGCAGCAAGGATGATGCAACTTGTAAAAATAGACTAGCAGCAGCGCCAGAGCGGGTACTGCACAGTGCCCACAGCCGTGCACACCACGCCGCACACACCTCCCATGTATTACATTACCATATGATATATGCTAATTGGAGTATATAATGTGTACACACTATTTTTTTTTTTTATTTTTTTTTTTCCTTTTTGAATAATTCTTTTTTGCTTTCAAAAAAGAAGAAAATAGATAAGAAATGTCCTCGTCTGAAGACTTCACGGAGAGAGAAAAAAAAAAAAAAGTGGCTAGCTCTCGCCTATGATTCGGTTCACCCAGAGTGCAGTAATCACACTGATGGCCTTTCCTGAGAGGTCACTTAGAAAAAATGAGAAAACTCGAAAATCAATTTGCAGCAAAGTGTGTGATCAGAATATTTAAGAAATTCAACAAGCAATTCTAATAATTGTGGAGACAGATCATCAGGCCGAGTAAAACAAAAAGGGCTGCATTAACAAAAAAAAAAAAAAAGAAAAACTGTGGTTTGATCGTAATTTACAGGCATTTTCCTTTGGCTCAATAATTACACGCTCATCAAAATGTATAAAAACCTCATAGCCGTACACGACTTGGATTATTAGGGAGACACTAGGGTTTTTCAGTAGTCCATACCGTTGTCATTCCTCTTCCTCCCAAAAGCCAGGGAGCCAATTTGTCACGAACAGCCGGGGAAGTCCCTCAGAAATACGCAGCTGTTCACTGATTTGTTACACACGACTACTCTCTAGCGCCCCCCTTGTCTGCAGGCCACTTTTGGTACTGCAGGACAATGCATAAGATGAGGCTGCTGAGCTGATAATGCCAAATATTGGAGGTCTCACAGCAAGGGTAAATGTATATCTCTGATTCCTGCTAATGGAATATTTATATACCTCGGTACCCTTAATGATAGCACTCCAATAATTCTATGCAATAACAATTACGCTGCCACCACCCAGACTTTCTACAGGTAGCTGGGAACCCGTTTCAGATAGCATAAGGCCCTTCGGGGTTTTGGATTCGTATATAAAGCATAAGGAAAGAAACTCTTAAATTTTTATATATTTAATCCGAAAATAGGCAGTGTTTAAAGAATATACAGGGATCTTATGATCTTTAAGCGAATATATATATCCAGCATACATGTCACCCGTGTCCTGACATTTATGAATGAGCACTACCATGTTCAGGTGCTCGGTACTAGTGGTGAGCGAGCACTGCCGTGTTTAGGTGCACGGTAGTAGTGATGAGCGAGCACTGCCATGCTCAGGTGCTAGGTACTAGTGATGAGCGAGCACTGCCATGTTCAGGTGCTCGGTACTAGTGATGAGCGAGCACTGCCATGTTCAGGTGCTCGGTACTAGTGATGAGCGAGCACTGCCATGTTCAGGTGCACGGTAGTAGTGATGAGCGAGCACTGCCATGTTTAGGTGCACGGTAGTAGTGATGAGCGAGCACTGCCATGCTCAGGTGCTAGGTACTAGTGATGAGCGAGCACTGCCATGTTCAGGTGCTCGGTACTAATGATGAGCGAGCACTGCCATGTTCAGGTGCTCAGTACTAATGATGAGCGAGCACTTCCATGTTCAGGTCCTCGGTACTAGTGATGAGCGAGCACTACCATGTTCAGGTGCTCGGTACTAGTGATGAGCGAGCACTACCATGTTCAGGTGCTCGGTACTAATGGTGAGCGAGCACTGCTATGTTCAGGTGCTCGGTACTAGTGATGAGCGAGCACTACCATGTTCAGGTGCTCGGTACTAATGGTGAGCAAGCACTACCATGTTCAGGTGCTCGGTACTAGTGATGAGCGAGCACTACCATGTTCAGGTGCTCGGTACTAGTGATGAGCGAGCACTACCATGTTCAGGTGCTCGGTACTAGTGAGGAGCAAGCACTGCCATGTTCAGGTGCTCGGTACTAGTGATAAGTGAGCACTACCATTGCTCGGTACTAGTGATGAGCAAGCACTACTCCTCTCATGCATGGTAGTGCTTGCTCACCACTAGTACCGAGCACCCAAGCATGGTAGTGCTTGCTCCTCACTAGAATCGAGCACCCGAGTATGGTAGGCCTTGCTCACCTCTAGTACTGAGCACCCGAGTATAATAGTGCTCACGCATAACTAGTATCGAGCACCTGAGGATGATAGTGCTCACTGATCACTAGTATTGAGCATGATGGTGCTCACTCATCAGGACATGTCAATGCCCCAAAGATAACGGATCTGAGTATTGGGCATTGTCAGAACCAATCCAAATGACACATTGATGAAGTCTAAATATCTGAAGTTATTACACCCATTCCCTGTTATGAATTTTCTGAGGAAAAGTACTTTATCACGAGAAGCCTATGCCCAGTGTACTAACACGTCGCCCGATGAGTGCATTACCCGGGAGCGGCCAGGCATACACCGGATCAGAGAGCTGTGATATCACACGTTTCTTCACAGGTTTTCGCTTCACTTTTCACATCAAACTAGGTTAATTTTCCTTGAATATTTCAGTGTGGCTCCTGCAGTGGAGCGTTCACATGGCAACCTCTGTGTAAGGTGCCGCGCCCAGCCTGGCATCACACAGCATTAATTCACTGCAGGGGCCAGGAATTGTCCCCGACCCTAGTGATAAGAGCCTCAGAGGTCCCCAGCCCCATTCATAGATCACTGCAGAGTCATCGGCTCCTGTAATGCCCCGATTACCACCAACAGAGGAAGGCCGCAGAGTCTGCATTACAGCTATGTAAGGGGCAACTGAGCCACTACTGACACACCACTGCCCGTCCACCTTCAGTATCTGTGGCAGGACTACTGACACACCACTGCCCGTCCACCTTCAGTATCTGTGGCAGGACTACTGACACACCACTGTCCACCTTCAGTATCTGTGGCAAAACTACTGACACACCACTGCCCGTCCACCTTCAGTATCTGTGGCAAAACTACTGACACACCACTGTCCGTACACCTTCAGTATCTGTGGCAGGACTACTGACACACCACTGTCCATCCATCTTCAGTATCTGTGGCAGGACTACTGACACACCACTGTCCATCCATCTTCAGTATCTGTGGCAGGACTACTGACACACCACTGTCCATCCATCTTCAGTATCTGTGGCAGGACTACTGACACACCACTGTCCATCCATCTTCAGTATCTGTGGCAGGACTACTGACACACCACTGTCCATCCATCTTCAGTATCTGTGGCAGGACTACTGACACACCACTGCCCGTCCACCTTCAGTATCTCTGGCAGGACTACTGACACACCACTGTCCATCCACCTTCAGTATCTGTGGCAAAACTACTGACACACCACTGCCCGTCCACCTTCAGTATCTGTGGCAGGACTACTGACACACCACTGTCCACCTTCAGTATCTGTGGCAGGACTACTGACACACCACTGTCCACCTTCAGTATCTGTGGCAAAACTACTGACACACCACTGTCCGTACACCTTCAGTATCTGTGGCAGGACTACTGACACACCACTGTCCATCCATCTTCAGTATCTGTGGCAGGACTACTGACACACCACTGCCCGTCCACCTTCAGTATCTGTGGCAGGACTACTGACACACCACTGTCCATCCACCTTCAGTATCTGTGGCAAAACTACTGACACACCACTGCCCACCTTCAGTATCTGTGGCAAAACTACTGACACACCACTGCCCGTCCACCTTCAGTATCTGTGGCAAAACTATTGACACACCACTGTCCATCCATCTTCAGTATCTGTGGCAGGACTACTGACACACCACTGTCCACCTTCAGTATCTGTGGCAGGACTACTGACACACCACTGTCCACCTTCAGTATCTGTGGCAGGACTACTGACACACCACTGTCCATCCACCTTCAGTATCTGTGGCAGGACTACTGACACACCACTGTCCATCCACCTTCAGTATCTGTGGCAGGACTACTGACACACCACTGCCCGTCCACCTTCAGTATCTGTGGCAGGACTACTGACACACCACTGTCCACCTTCAGTATCTGTGGCAGGACTACTGACACACCACTGTCCATCCACCTTCAGTATCTGTGGCAGGACTACTGACACACCACTGTCCATCCACCTTCAGTATCTGTGGCAGGACTACTGACACACCACTGTCCATCCACCTTCAGTATCTGTGGCAGGACTACTGACACACCACTGTCCATCCACCTTCAGTATCTGTGGCAGGACTACTGACACACCACTGCCCGTCCACCTTCAGTATCTGTGGCAGGACTACTGACACACCCCTGTCCATCCACCTTCAGTATCTGTGGCAGGACTACTGACACACCACTGTCCATCCACCTTCAGTATCTGTGGCAGGACTACTGACACACCACTGCCCATCCACCTTCAGTATCTGTGGCAGGACTACTGACACACCACTGCCCATCCATCTTCAGTATCTGTGGCAGGACTACTGACACACCACTGCCCGTCCACCTTCAGTATCTGTGGCAGGACTACTGACACACCACTGTCCATCCATCTTCAGTATCTGTGGCAGGACTACTGACACACCACTGCCCGTCCACCTTCAGTATCTGTGGCAGGACTACTGACACACCACTGCCCGTCCACCTTCAGTATCTGTGGCAGGACTACTGACACACCACTGCCCATCCACCTTCAGTATCTGTCTGTGGCAGGACTACTGACACACCACTGCCCGTCCACCTTCAGTATCTGTGGCAGGACTACTGACACACCACTGCCCGTCCACCTTCAGTATCTGTGGCAGGACTACTGACACACCACTGCCCATCCACCTTCAGTATCTGTCTGTGGCAGGACTACTGACACACCACTGCCCATCCACCTTCAGTATCTGTCTGTGGCAGGACTACTGACACACCACTGCCCGTCCACCTTCAGTATCTTTGGCAGAACCGCAACGGCTATTTCTTAAGAACCCGGCACCACATACAAGTACCTTTGCTTTGGCAAATAGGAAAAGAACAGAAAGCCGCTCTTAGAAACACCTAAAAAATCATCATCTGACAGAAAAAGATGTGGCTCCCTCCCACACAGAAGATAGTGGTCGGTACCGGTGAAATTGGTCGGTTCACGCAACCTTTCTCCAATGTGTGTGGGCATCTCTAGGCATTGGAGCTCAGGACTAATACAGGGCAAACACACCCTGCAGACAATGAAACACTCGGAATATTCTAGATTTGTGGGAGAAAGCACAAGACTATATAGTGATAAGTCTATAATCTTAACATCTCATCTACATGTATGAAACTCAGGACAATTCCTCAACAGCAGCGGGTACAGAGCCATGACATGAAAGTGTAGGGCTGAAATAAAACCACCTAAGAAATGTCTATAAGGTGTATGGCCACAAAGATAATGTGATTGTCTAGGATTGGGAAGATGCAAACATAAGAATGGGGAAGAACGGAAGAAAAAGGGACACAAAGTGGGAAATATGCCAAGAAAAGCACTAGACTACTTAAAGGGGTTTTCCACGACTAGGATAACCCCTTCTGATTCCACGTTTCCCCAAGTAAAATAAAAAAGCCTATACTCACCTCTGCAGCCGGTTGTGACGTCACGCGAGCTTCGCGTCCAATCAGCGCCGGCCTCGGTCTCCTCGCCTTCAAACAGGAAGTGAGCGCTGCAGCAGCCACTCACTTCCTGTTGATTACACCGATGTCCAAAGGCGGGGAGACAGAAACAGGCACTGATTGGATGCGGGGCCCGCGTGACGTCACAACCGGCTGCAGAAGTGAGAATAGGCTTTTTTATTTTCCCTGGGGGAAAGGTGTGGTATCAGATGGGTTCGTCCTAGTAGTGGATAACTGCTCCTGTACAAGACACTTGAGCGCTCATCTCTCCGTGCCGTCACTGGCTAACGACCATTCTTAGGCTACGTTCCCACAAGCCGTATCCATGGAGTTTTTGACTCTGTAGAATTCCTGCATCATCTCTGCACCTTCGTTTCAGTTTAATCGTATTTTTGTGCTGTGTTTTTTTGTCTGCTTGGCGTTTCATCCTTTAACCATTGTGCATTTAGATGCAGTGAAAAAATTCAGCGTCAAAAGTGCGAGTAAAACTCATCGTGGGCACGTACCCTTACAACTTTCCGATAGTAATTCTAAGGTCTCTACACAATCCATTGTTGTCAGTGACACGACTGGCAACTGTTGCCCATCGCAGGCACACTTAGGAGCAGACAAGCATTTCTGACTAGGGCACAGCTCCGGAGGCCACCACTAGGCTATACTCACTACCCCCACTAGATGTACATGTCTATCAGGTCAACTGCAACAATTTGCCACAAAATGAGAACTACAACAAGCCAAGAATCAAGAATTTTTGTTCCCCATTAGTCAGTTCTTCCCCAGTTTTGTGTGGGTCTCCTCCCACACTCCAAAGAGATACTAATAGGGAATTTAGATTGTGAGCCCCAATGGGGACAGTGACGACAATGTCTGTACAGCGCTGCAGAATATGTTGGTGCTCTATGTACACAAAAATTAGAGCTTCTAAACATATTACTGTCCTATGCCACTTTCACAGGCAAATATATATAGAAATCTATACCAAATAAAATTTTGGGGGTAAAATCAAGTTATCAACTGTCCACAGAATATGCAATAACGGAGTGGTGTGTATCGACTGCTGGGAGTCACACAATGGCAGAGCGAGGCATTTATCCCCATGATAATAGATCACCGGCGTGTGTGACCGACTACTGGGAGTCGCACAACGGCAGAGCGAGGCATTTATCCCCATGATAATAGATCACCGGTGTGTGTGATCGACTGCTGGGACTCACACAAAGGCAAAGCGGGGCATTTATCCCCATGATAATAGATCACCGGTGTGTGTGACCGACTGCTGGGAGTCGCACAACGGCAGAGCGAGGCATTTATCCCCATGATAATAGATCACCGGTGTGTGTGATCGACTGCTGGGACTCACACAATCGACAGAGCGGGGCATTTATCCCCATGATAATAGATCACCGGTGTGTGTGATCGACTGCTGGGACTCACACAATCGGCAGAGCGGGGCATTTATCCCCGTGTGTGTGATCGACTGCTGCCCTATTCATTCCCTATGGAGCTGCTGGGCACTACAGTCCACTTTTTTTCAGAAGCCCCATAGTAAAAGAATGAAGCTGTAGTTTTGCAGCCGTTCTGCCACTTCGCTGTGTAACAGGGAGAGAAATGCCCTGTCAGCCATTGGGGCAGGAAACAATCAGCAAGCTATCGCCTATCCTGGTGACAAATTGTTTCCACTGGACAATCCCTTTAAAATGGTCTGTTGGCATGGGGATGTAAAGCTGTAATATATAGAAGTCCGATCCATACAGCTGCCACACACGACCAATACAAGAGACCTCTGCATGGCCCGGATTATGCCCCCAGTGGAGCAGTCCCCAGATATCACCGGTGAGTGTGAACAGTGGACAAACCGAGCAGAAGATCTAAAATGATATAAAATACAGAAGAAACTCTTTGTTACTCAGATGATAGGGCAGAGTTATAACCTTATAAATGTAATTGTCAGCGCTCGGCACAATCACCTCGCTGTGCACGGTCGGACGTCCATAAAGACTGTCGTTAGTACGGGTCGGTGGCTGCACAGCACAGGTTTGGGTACCGCTAGCACTGACATTTCCCAGGAACTACTAAACACACATTGACTGCTGATGTGACCCTGCACCGGGGTCATAGACACAACAATGTGCAGATTAGCGGGTATTTATACCACTGTAATCCATCACATTAGCCCACGGTGTATACACTACATGGAATCGGCTAAAGCCCCTTCTATTCATGGATATACGAGACCACCCTCCTCTCAATGGCTCAACACAAGGGCACATTTCATATATCATTCATCTACCAGTGAAGTCACTATACGAAAAGTAAAAGTACCACGGTAAAATGAAAGCGGTCACCTCTATAAGAAGTATATGAATACGTGATCTCTGGATTACTCAGCAGCTCGTCACAACCGAACCAATCCCTACATATGACGGTTCCTATAGCTTGTAGATCTACTTTCCCCTTCTGAATAAATATTAAACAGAATCTGTCAGAAGGTTTTTGCTACTACATCTGAGAGAAGCATGATTTAGGGACAGAAACCCTGATTCCTGACATGTGTCACGTACTGGGCCACTTGCAGCAGTTTTGATAAAATCACTGTTTTCTCTGCAGCAGATGTACAAGTTCTCTAAATGCAGATCACTGTGTAACCCCACCCACACTAATGATTAATATCTGTGTACACTGTACATTGGCAGAAAGCTGCCAATCAGTGGTGGGGGTGGGGTTAGACAGATGAGGAGGACTACGTGGCACAAGACAATAGTCCTCTAGTGATGATTTCCGGCTAATAAAACACTGATTTTATTGAAATTTCAACAAGTAACCCAGTAAGCGACATTGCTGGAATCAGGGTCTCTGCATCTACATCATGCGTCTCTCAGACTGTATAGCAAAAATCTGATGACAAATTCCTTTTTAAAGGGGTTGTCCGGAACCGCATATTTCTATATCAGAGGTGAGCGATGCTAATAATGCAATAACCCCACATAACATGATCATTCAGAAGTCTGGCAGCACCCTTCACCTTCATTATAGCACCATGTGACACTGGGGGAAAAAAACCCCTTAAAATTCTATAAAATAAACAGGTTTTCTGGCTGCCTACTGCAAATATATTTCACAGCTAATAAGAGAAAAACACACACCTAAAGGGAAAAATACAAAAATAAGAAGGTTTTGTAAAAGTGTAGAACAATCAAATGTATGTTGCAAACCAGATTTCCTACAGGTCTTTCCATGTGTTATATATCAGGCGATGTTCACACATGCATATTTTCTGCTGCTGATCAGTGAATTTCAGCCTATGCATTGCCAGGGGTGACAATCCGTACCATAAATTGACATGTAGCTCGATATCACCTATTTTTTTCATGTTTGCTGCCTATAATGCCATCAATAGTGTTGTAAAATAAAAGCAGGTAAAATACTGCTTTACATTTATGTTGCATCTGTAATTTATAGGTATTCATCCATTTTTATACAAAGAAATGACAATACAGAGTTTAACATAACTATTTCTAATTATAACAGTTAAAAATGTCAAAAGGTGTAAAAATCCCAAAGAATAGATCTTAAAGGGGGGGTCCAGTTTGGAAAACACATTTTGGTAAAGCCCACTGGGGAATTCTGCGTTAATGGAGAGGAATGCTTTGTTTGGGATTCCCGGCCAAATTGGAAAGTGATAAGTCCAGTTTTCTGGAGTGTTTGGTTTAAAAAAAGGCAGGAAAATCTCTTCAAAAACATTTGAAACCCTTTTCCTATTAATTTCTATTCTAAAATCACTTTTCTGCTCCGGTTTAGTCTTGTGAGCATTCTTTCTGCTGATGCTGATCAATACACCCATGTAGCGAGTGGCTTCAGAGATGAGGAGGGGGGGGCACATATGTTTGATTCCGGAGTTTACTACAATCACCAAATAAGTGATTATCGCCACTGCAATCACCATTGGTGGCAATGGGGATAATCTCCTATTCCCTTGACTGCACATGATGACAAATGCTCACAACTAGGGATAAGCGGACAAGTTGCCGGGTTGGGCAGTACTTTAGTTAAAAGTCCGGTTCGGGACCTGGACTTCATATAAGTGGGGACTTGAGGCCAGCTGTCAATTCACAGCTGACATTAACTCCAAAAGTATTACCTCGATTGCTTCTGCACCAGGGCAATCGGGAATAAGCAATGCGCTCAAATTAGTTCGTCTGATGGATGCGCCACTTCTTGGGCAACTGCGGGCTGCTATTTCATGGCTGGGAAGGGCCAAATAACCAGATGTAATACATTGTGATCAGCATGTTGTTAAAGGATCCTTGTGATTGTCCAAAGCAGAGAACCCCTTTAATATAAATGGACTTGAAATAAATAACCGTAGAATCAAAGGTACACCAAATTTTGATTTAACAGTGAGGCACGGCGACACAGCTCCAGCTTATAAGCCCCAACCACAAACAGGCAAATTTTGACACTAGACGCTGATGACCATTTTTCACGTCTAAGTTACTGGGAACCTGTCACAGGCAGCAAGTTATACTGCAGGAGGATTGGAGATAGATTCCGCATAACTTGTATTGTCTGCTGTCATCCCAGCTGGCGGTCTTCCTCATTGACTGCCATGACTGTATGTAATCTCACACAGGGACGGCTGTCAGTCATTGATTAAGCCCACTGGGAGCACAGATTGCCATCAATAAATGACAAGTTCTACTGAATCTCTCCCCTGAAAATCACATATCAATCTGATCGGCACCCCCGACTATCACCCCGCCTGCAGATCAGACAGCATCCTCTATGACGGTTCCCTTTAACTTTTACACTGCAGGCACAGCACATACAGAGGACATATGATTACAGGAAGCAGTAAGGCCTTGTCCACACGACGCTGATCAGTGGCGATAATGACACTGGATGGCGTCACTTACACAAATGACTATTTATAGTGAGCCATCTTTGCTTTATATCCTATGAATAATTCAAATTTTGCATATTATCTAATGCGTAACTCACTGAGGTGCAAAACATGCCCTAGATGTGGAATTAAAATGTTACTTGTCAATGATAATTTAGACATTCCCATTCACTACAGGTCTAGTAAAATAGGGGCAAAACCACCACTATGCACCACGTGTGATCGCAGCCTTACATCTGGAAGCGGGAGCTTGATCTTAGGACAAGACATGGAACAGTTACAATACCTGAGGTTTAGAGCATTCCTGCGAGCCAAAATGAAATGAATGCCATAAGAAAGGAAAGGAAAAGATGAGCATTACAAGGCATGCGATTAAATATCCCATCAGTATGACGTTCATGTGCATTGTACTGGGAATATCAGAGCCATGCGAGAGCCAAACACCGGGCTGAAATACTCATGCTCCAAATGGCTACACACAGGCCGGGAGGTTTTCTAAATCTGGATGATCTACTACCATCAAGGTCCGCAATAGCAATATAAACATTGTGCACTTAAAGGGCATCTGTCAGCAGGTTTTTGCTATGTAATCTAAGAGCAGAACAATGTAGGAGCCAGGGGCAGACATATCATTGGTGTAGGAGCCAGGGGCAGACATATCATTGGTGTAGGAGCCAGGAGCAGACATATCATTGGTGTAGGAGCCAGGGGCAGACATATCATTGATGTAGGAGCCAGGAGCAGACATATCATTGGTGTAGGAGCCAGGGGCAGACATATCATTGGTGTAGGAGCCAGGGGCAGACATATCATTGGTGTAGGAGCCAGGAGCAGACATATCATTGGTGTAGGAGCCAGGGGCAGACATATCATTGATGTAGGAGCCAGGGGCAGACATATCATTGGTGTAGGAGCCAGGGGCAGACATATCATTGATGTAGGAGCCAGGGGCAGACATATCATTGATGTAGGAGCCAGGAGCAGACATATCATTGGTGTAGGAGCCAGGGGCAGACATATCATTGGTGTAGGAGCCAGGGGCAGACATATCATTGGTGTAGGAGCCAGGGGCAGACATATCATTGGTGTAGGAGCCAGGGGCAGACATATCATTGGTGTAGGAGCCAGGGGCAGACATATCATTGGTGTAGGAGCCAGGGGCAGACATATCATTGGTGTAGGAGCCAGGGGCAGACATATCATTGGTGTAGGAGCCAGGGGCAGACATATCATTGATGTAGGAGCCAGGGGCAGACATATCATTGGTGTAGGAGCCAGGGGCAGACATATCATTGGTGTAGGAGCCAGGAGCAGACATATCATTGATGTAGGAGCCAGGGGCAGACATATCATTGGTGTAGGAGCCAGGGGCAGACATATCATTGGTGCAGCCGCACAGGGGTCCAAGAGGTAAGGGGGCCCATTTCCACTTTCAAATTTGTTGTAATTTTCCAAAATGATTAGCGATTGGACTGCAAAAGTGCCCATATATTGTTCTTGTACAGGGGCCCTTTTCTATCTTTGTCCGCCTGTGGTAGGAGCAGAGACCTCGATTCCAGTGGTGTGTCACTTACTGGGCTCTGTATTTCTGTTTCAATAAAATCAGCGTTTTATCAGCAGATTATCATCACTACAGGACTAGGGATTTTGTGCTTGCTAGTCAACTGCTTTGTGTAACCCCACCCACGCGAATGATTAGCAGCTTTCTGCCTATGCACAGGGTACAAAAAAGATGCCAATCAGTGGTGTGAGCAGGGTTACAGAGATCAGCATTCTAAGCCCTGCTGGATCTGCAGCAGAGAAAACAGGGATTGTCAAAATGACAGCATGGAGACCAGTAAGTGATACTTTGAAATAATCATGATCTCAGCACCTACATCACACTCGTCTCAGATTACATAGCAAAAACCTGCTGACAGATTCCCTTTAAATGCACAAATGTGCAACAAATCTTTTTGCAAATGGATTTCATGAAGGGTTTTGCACTTTTTTTTTTACAAGTTCTTCTCCTTCTAGTGGTAATCTATTAGTGAGCGCGTGCTGATCGTGTTATAAACTTCCTATCCCCTATCTAAACCAGGGCTGGGCAAAGTGTGGCCTGAGGGCCACACCGTGCCTCTGACTGTTCCAATCTGGCCCGTAAAGGGCTGAAAACACTGGACTACAGGCTGCACTGTGTCGTCCTCCGCTGCTCATCTGCTGCCACTGCTTCCCGCCACCTGATGTGACCGCTGTTTGCATACAGCTATAAACAAATTGGTAGAAGACCGTGCCACTGGCTCAGTTTTCCGCCAATCAGCGTGATGCCCACCAGACGTGATGACACTATGTATATCTAGCAGTTATTTGAATATGGGGCTCTAAAACCCCGACCACACCATTGATTAGCAGCTTTGTGCCCATAAACAGTGTACACAGAGAGATGTCAATCAGTGGTGTGGATGGGGTTATAAAGAGCTCATGAATACGTTTGACTACCTGCAGCACGCCAAGTAGTCCTCTAATGATAATCTCCTGATGATTAAACCGTGATTTTATCAAAACTACACTAAGCACCCCAGTAAGTGACACATCGCCGAAATCAGGATCTCTGTCTATACATCATGCTGCTCTCCAATTAGACAAAAAACCTGGTGACAGATTCCCTTTAATTGTAATGTACTGCAGAATATTGGCGCTATAGAAATAAGGTTATTATCTGCCCTTTTCTGAGCTCTTCTCAGCTGATTTCTGACCACAAACCACATCAAAGTAGAGCTAAAATAGCTCAGACAATGACATGGAGTTAAACTGTGCTAGAATAAGCTCACTGATAGGGTCTTAGTTAGCCCATTCTGCAGCCAACGATAGACTGAGCAACACAGTAGAGGTTGTAGAAGACAAAAAAGAGCAAAATTAATGGAACCCAATTGCAAAAAATATTTTAGCTGAAAATACAGGCATTTAAGTATTTAAACTAAATGGTGTTTATATTGTTTAATAGCACACAACTATATAGCTGTTAGATGACAACTTTGTGGCCGGGACAGAATACCTCTGATTACAATTACTCAGACGTGCCATGATGATAGATGGAAAGAGATCATCTATTGAAAGGTTATATGGGCAGGGTCCTCAGGGGTTAACCAGTGCAATGATAAAGAGCAGACTATAGAAGGGAAGGTGGGGAGGGTGCACAGCATGGCCGTATCCATAGGACAAGTCTGAACCGACGAATGCTTTGCTGGTAATGCTTCTATTGCTACAGCAGCTCATGATGAGGGGTCTCACATTCCAAACACTTCTCCGAACATACCCCAAATATCTACAGCACAGCTCAGACTGATGGTAGACTGCTCGCCTGACAATACCCTGCAGCGGGCACTGCAATGTACCCTGCAGCGGGCACTGCAATGTACTGAAAGGCGTCTTCTCCACATCTGTCAGGCCGTGATCCTACATCTGCACTCATTTCCTAACTCATGTGATCGCTGACGTGCCTCGACTTCATTAAGTTTAGTCATTTTTAGGCCATCCTCTGCGATCCCCATGTAAAGCTTTATTTTCAAGCATAAACAGCAGGCGGGGGGGCAAAGTAACAATGGGGCAGGGAGCGCGCGGCTGGAGGTGACCTCCACAGAGGTGCAGGCCCACTTACAGACCAGTATACTTTTTGGGATATTGATTAGTACTAGGGAAGCAGCGGCCTATAACAACCACATTCCCCCTCCCATTTTTATGAGGCACTTTAGAAAATTAAAGCAATAAACCTCAATAGATTGCCCTGGCATTGGCTTCACCCTGCTTTGCACTTGTCCTGATGAGTCTTCTTGGGGAGTCCCTAGTCACTCATTCCTATGTCCTGGCTACCATTTGCCCGCGGCTTGATGTGTCAGGAATTCGGGCTGCCGGACAGAGCGGAGTTTTGCTCTTTCTGGTAACCCCTGATCAGGTCTCAGGTAATTGTGGGTTTCCGCAGACGCCTGGCAGTGACACACGGTGCAGAGAATGACTATTCATGCCGTCCTGTAATTTACAGACAATTGGGGAGATACAAAACCTGTAGTAATGGTGCGACTAGAGCCCATGATTCGGGGGCATGTGTATCAGGAGCTGGATGCAGCTGCCTCATGGAGGGGATGCCAGGCTTGGCCGGGCAGTCCTTGCCGAAGCTCCAGAGTCATCAGCGCACTAGGGGCTGCCTACACCCATCAGTGATAGGAGGGGGTGCACAGGCTACAGATTAGTGGCAGAAATGTCTGCAAAATTTAGATCCATGTGATTGAAGCCTGAAGAATTTGGAGACTGAAGAAATCTGTGTCCTTACTGCAAAAGGGACCCTATCTGCTACATGTATACCCTTACAGATCAAACAGCCGGACCGGGCGTGGGGGCAGGTACTGTACAGAAATCCGCCTCTGTAGGCTACACCAGGTGGATAGCTACATGTGAGTACAACATGTCCATTTACAGAAGTCCCGGTCCTGCACCCAATTAGTGCTTGGCAAATAGCTGCGCTAACATTATATATTCCTTTGCATGTAGGACTGCAGATATATACATCCCCCATAACATCAGCGAGCAGGAACACAGCTGGATCAGGAGCGCCAACAGGCACGAAAGCCTTGTAAGCCTGTACAACGTCATATATTAGGGTGTTTTCCCATCATCTGGAAGCAATCCTACTAATGCTAATGACTAGGAGCTGCCCTGCAGTACCCCAGAGCGGCCACTAAACAGCTAGTGGAGCTATGCAGGTCTGCGGTATACACTGCTTATATCCAGCCACAGCTGGGAACTACTCATCGTGCGGGTGCTGGGAGTCGGCCCTCCACCAATATGATGCAAAGTGCAAGTCATCAGTACCACAGTAGTGGACAACCCTTTAACCCCTTCCCAACATGTAACTTAATAGCATATCACAAGTTGAGTGCCTGTGTACAGTGAAGGCTCAGGAGCTGAGCCCCTACCATACCCGGGAGATGCCGCCTGTGTTATACAGCTGAAAATTTGCTGTAACAGCAGTGACAGGAGCATGCTCCAAATGCTGCAGTTTAACCATTTTAATTCCTCTGTTAGTCACTTAAGCAAATCACTAATGCAGTCAGGAACCTGCTAAAGAGCCTCATGGCTGCCATCTTAGTCCTCCTATATATGTCATTTTGGTATATACTACACTACAGTACTATTATACAGTAGTATATAGAGGAAGTAACTGAGTGATGGCAGGTTCAAGTCCCTTAAAGGAACTTAAACATAAAAAAAAAAAATAAAAAAAACAACAAAAAAGGCAGCCTGATATAGGTCTATGAGGTTACCAAAACAAGACTTTGATCTGTACAACAGGCCTAACGAGGGTAATCCTCGAAGAAACATTTAGGAGAAGTCAACTAGGCATCCCATAAAATCCTGCTCCGTTTCGGCTTTGACCTCCATGGAACCCAAGAATAGGACGGTCTGTGTAATTAGTCCTGTGTGTGCAGTCATTCACATTTACAATAAATGAAAGCTACAGAAACTTATAAGTGATCGTATAGGTAGGGTCAACAGAATAAAGGATCTAGAAAATTGCAGCTGCGTATCACGTATAACACGCATGATATCATGTAGTATGTAAGAGGCAGTGCCATGTAAGCGCGGCACATCCGGTAATCAGCATGCTGGTACTCACTGTGTGGTAGCCTCTGGGCAATGGAGGTTTTCCAACTGGATAAGGATCCACTGTGTCAATGATGGTTTGTCGCTCTCCTTTCTGGTTGATCTTCCGAAATCTGCGGCGAGACTGCCGATGGGACGCTTGTCTCTGGAAATACTCTTCATTTTCATCCATATAGTCAACCTAGTGAACACAAGGCAAGGCACCATATTGTCATGTATCATGTACAAGCAGTGGAAGGCGGAGAACACAGAGCCGGACACAGGCTCTCCTGTCCCCCAACACACAAGAGCCGCTCTCTCCAACATACACATCAAACGAGATCATAGGCTATATGCAGACGGAGGCAGAAGACCCTTCTGGAAACGCTCTCTGGAGCAGACCCCATCAGGATTGTTCCAAAGGAGATAAATGCAATTATTAACACCCCCCAAAATCATAAAAACAGCCAAGAGGATTAACATTGGAAGGAAAGTCTTTCAATCTTTTTTATGCAATTTTTGGAGAGGGTCTGCTCCAAAATACTCCCCAAAAGCTCTATCCGCACATAATATTACAGACACTAAATGTGTCAGATAAGAGGATGCAGCTCTAATCAATAATTACACCATCCTGCCCCCTATATATGGAGGGACATAACCAGGCTAGGAGACCACTGTCCTGTCACAGCCTGAAGAAGACCGATTACTAGACATCAGAAACATCATTTCCTGTGCCAAAATAAATATGACAATAATAAATAGCTCAACAAAAAAACTTTTTAGGGCACATTTCCCAAGCCGCCTCACGTTAGGGCACATTTCCCAAGCCGCCTCACGTTAGGGCACATTTCCCAAGCCGCCTCACGTTAGGGCACATTTCCCAAGCCGCCTCACGTTAGGGCACATTTCCCAAACCGCCTCACGTTAGGGCACATTTCCCAAGCTACCTGACATAAGGGCAGATTTGCAAAGTTGTCTGACTGTTAGGGCAGATTTCCCCAAGCCTAATTTTTCAGACATCTGTCTTAATCCACAAAACAAAAAAAATCAAAAAAGGTGCTTGTCCACTAACAAATTTGGCAAATTTTTGGCTTTTCTTATGCCAGAAATTGAAATCTTTAGCTGCTATGAGCAGATGTAGACTTGCACAATCTGTGGTAATTTCTGGCAAAATAAATAATAAAAGTGGTGGACGACTTGTGCCAACAACCCTCTTGCTTAAAGTGACCTTCTACCCTGGCACTCAAAAGGTGACTATATATTTTGTCATGTAGAGTCAGCATACTTGGCGCCATTATTGGTGCCTGCTCAGGGCAGATCAAAGTACTGCGCAGGACCTCAATGCCAGCGCGTGTGCATGATGTAGGACGCGTCATGCACCCCGGCTTCAGAAGGAGGACAAAGATGGCTGAAAGAGGAGGCGCCGCACGCAGAGAACGGAGACACCCATTTGACCCATCTGCACAGAACCGACCGTTCGGGGAGTATTATAAAGTAATTTTTTCGTTCTACACAGCGGCCTGGGCTCTTATATACAGCACTATTCCAGCACTAAAAAAAAACGCTGCAGTAGTACTTCAAGAATTAGACAGCTGCAAATAATGTGACATTTTAAACCCGATTTGTTGATTTCCTACTCCCTTTAAGTTTTTATATCTAAAATATAGAACCACTCTTCCCATACCTCTACTGAATTGGTTATCTCCAGTGACACAGAATGGGTTAATATGGGTCCCGACTCATTTGAACATTTTTACAATGAATAGAACAAGGGCCATTGTGAATGTCTTACCCTGAGGAAGGAAGTGGTCTGATTACTCCTTCAGGAATGCCAACATTGTAGGCCCTAGTCCACACCCATCCACAAATTATCAACTAATACTGTGTATATATCCCAGGAAAACAAGCCAGTGAGTAAACAGCGAGCCCAGTAAGAGGTTTAGAGCAGACTTACCACAATCATTTCGGAGGGCTCCAAGACAATGCATTCACAGCCACGCCTGAAGCTTCCTGCAGATCGCTTTCCAAAGCTGTAGATACATGAAAGGAAGAACCACCATTAAAATCATTTCTGAACGAATAGTTAAATGTATGACTAACAATTAAGGGCACATGGATCAGTAACAAATATAATCCATCAACTACACAATTTGTGAGAAACTGCAGTGTCCCCAGATACCAAAGCCATAGCGGGAATTCTGGATCTTCACATGCTCTGACCATTGCTCGCCAGATTTCCTGGTGATTGCACAAATCATTCCCACAGAAAGATTTCACGGACAGATGTTCGCTCTTTACACATTGGATCTTTTTGGCATATTGCCAGTCAGCTCAAACCCAAGGTCAAAGAAACTTCTTAAAGACAATCAAAAATGAAATAATGGGAAAAAGCAAATACTATTCATACAGCAAAGTTCTACATACGCTAAAGAGCTACGTAGGTAGGGCAAGGAACACAAGGAAAATTGGACAATTTATAGAAGTTATTGTTTGTTTATTTGTTAGTATGCAAATAGAGAGCGGCATAAAGAAGGAAACATCTGGCCTTAGGAGATCTGCCCAACCCAAAACAATCACCGATCCCTCACACTCCCAGAATAACCACTTATTAGCACACCCTCCTCAAAGGCTGGCCGTCATTACAGTGCGGAATGGGAACATACATTGTGAGCTCCCAACATATGCACATTACAAAGGAGAAAGCTTGCCAAGGCTCAGATAAAGGGTAACCATTGCACACACGTTGAGCAACTGATCATCTACAGCATGATCTTTTTTTAAGATGAAGTAACTCATATTTTAGTCCTTACTTGTCGTAAAGGCTAGTTTCACACTTACGTTAAACGGTATCCGTTGCATTGCGTTGTGTGACGGATGCAACGGATGTGTTGCATATAGTGGCACAACAGATGCAACGGATGCTGCAAAACAACGGAATCCGTTTTGATTTTTTTTTTTTTTCTTTTTTTTTTTTTACAGTTTTACCGGCAACAGACTATTGTGAACGATCAGCTGAGCGCTGTCACTTCCCGGCCGCCGGGTGATCAGCTGATCGCTCCCTGCAGCCGGACGCCGGGTGATCAGCTGAGCGCTGTCACTTGCCGACGGCCCGGGCGCTCAGCTGAACGTTCGGCCACCGCGAGCCAAAATAAAGTTTGTAATTTAAAAAAAAAAAAAAAAGAAGAAGAGTATGCGCAGTGAAATCCAGAGGATTCCGCTGCTCAAAACAACGTTACATGCTGCGTTCCTCCCGCTGGGCGGAAGCAACGCAGATCCTTTTGGTACAATCCGTCAACCATACAAGTCTATGGGAAACAGCGGAATCCGTTAACGGATTCCACTGTTTTCCAAAAGGGCGGATTGTAACGGAAGGAAAACAACGCAAGTGTGAAAGTACCCAAAGAGACAAAAGTTGCTCAATGACCAGGAGTGAAGATTGTTCTATCTTCCTGAGAACATCCTTTCAGAAAGATTGCCAGTGGACTGGCGACTATCAGATGAAGACTTTATACATGGTCTAATTTCTAAATGATGACCGCCTGTCTGGTCAGCTCATACAAGAATTTGGTGTTAAATTCTGCCCGATGAACAGTCGTGTTAATTTGTTTTCATCTTACATAACTGTGCATGGCCAAGATTGCCATAATACAATCCCTATTGGTCAAAAGAAGAGAGATCCAGTCATGCGCACTATGAAGCCGGGTGTACTGGCTTCAAACTGAAGTAGTGCGCATAACCGAAACTCCGGGGTCATACGCACTGAGACTAAATCCAGCGTCGGACGCGATGGAGGCGGAGAGGTGAGTGAGATCATCCTCTGACGCTGCGTATTCATTAGCATGTTATCACACCCACAGGGGCGTACGAACATGCTAATAGAGCAGATTAGCCAGGGAAACTAACGCCCAGGGGACTAGTCCCCTCGCTTATTAGCATACGATAAAAGATCTTTAGAAATACTTTTTCTAAAGATCTCTTTATCTATGCGAGTGTATACAGGGATAGGTTAGGCAGAGATTAGCAACATGCACCCAGAACTGCTCGTGGGTCTGGGTGCATATTGCACCTGACAGGTTCCTTTTAAAGGGAACCAAACATCAGGTTTTTCGTGTATAAGGTGCAGTAAGTGCAGTACTGGCATTATCAGGCACAGTGTGTACATACCATTAGTTGGCAGCTCGGGTGTTTAGGCTGTGAAATTCAACTTTATAAAGTTTGAAAATTCATGCACTTTTTGATTGACGTGTGCTCCTCGCTGCTAATGTCCGGGCGGGTTATGCACGTGTATCCCCGCCCCCCGCCGCCTATTCCTCTCTCTCACTGGCCGTATGTAAATTTCTAATCTTCAGTTACACGGCGTCAGTTAGCGCCTGCACATAGCGCTCATCTCCGGCGCCGTGTTTCTGAAGCCCACAGTATTATGGTGCATGAGAGGGCGGTGCATGCGCCCTCGCTTCTTCAGATCTGTTGTGACCGCGGGAGCGCGCGGTGTCACAACAGGACTGGAGCACAGCTGATCTTACCGATTAGCTGCAGCAGACGATATCGTAGGAGACGTCTGCCGCAGCTAATCGGGGTAAGATCAGCTGTTCTCCAGTCCTGTTGTGACACCGCGCGCGCTCCCACAGTCACAACAGATCTGAAGAAGCGAGGGCGCATGCGCCGCCCTCTCATGCACCATAATACTGTGGGCTTCAGAAACATGGCGCCGATTATGAGCGCTATGCGCAGGCGCTAACTGACGCCGTGTAACTGAAGATTAGAAATTTACATACGGCCAGTGAGAGGGAGGAATAGGTGGAGGGGGAGGCGGGGTGGGGATACACTTGCATAACCCGCCCGGACATTAGCAGCGAGGTGCACACGTCAATGAAAAAGTGCATGAATTTTCAAACTTTATAAAGTTGAATTTCACAGCCTAAACACCCGAGCTGCCAACTAATGGTATGTACAGCCTGTGCCTGATAATGCCAGTACTGCACTGGCTGCACTTTATACATGAAAATCCTGATGTTTGGTTGCCTTTAAGAAGGACACATTCCATCATTATTATATTATCTTTAGAGCAGAAATAGAGGTGTTTGGGTCAATTTCACAGTAACAGTGAAGATTTCCCAATGAAAGCCACCGGATAGTAGCATAAAACATTCATCACCCATAGGCTCCTATGTGGAGATGGTAAAGCCGGCTGTGGTATGCCATACAGCGGAGAAAAGGTATACTAATGTACAGCTGACCAAAAGGATATTTTTTTTGCCTCTGTTGGGTAAATGTCGGCCTATGGATACATGTGACCTATATGCCTGGAGCTTTCCAAACGGGCACAGCAGAGGGTAATGGCTTATGTCAATGCCGCATCTGAGGAGTCGTGTTAGCAAGCCTATACAAAGCTGCCACATTTATGTATTTATAGTACATTCATAATTGTAGGCCAAAGCATGCCCGACTATAGGTGCCCAGTACAGCACATGGTCTAAATCTGGATGGAAAATAGAGAAGAAAGCCTTCTCCAAATTATATGATAGCTGTATCCAAATAAGTCAAAAGAAAAAAAAAAAGAAATATATCAGTTTTCTGAACTTTGTTTATATGTGGCCTTCAACATGGGCTCATACGCTTCTACACAAGGTATCTTCTGTCTACATACACTAGCTACACACAGCGTTACCATGTATGATCTGGCTCCTAATCATAGGTAGTAGTGAGCACCAAGCATGTAGAAATTCACAACATAAATTTAGGATTTCATCTTCGTTTATTTTCTGTGTTTTTACAAGTGAGAGACATTCATCCTACATTGATGGGAAAGCTGCATTGGAGGTCTATTGGAGATGGAGAACATAGATGAGAACTTGATAGCTTTAAAAGAATATTCATTGCTCGTCACTCTACAGCCGATCTCAAGATCTTGTACAGATGTGAAGATAATAGGGATAAATTCTCCATCCAACTCTCCAGTCCCATCACAATGACTATTCTAGTCAGGATGGCTCATTGGGTTTTCCAAAAGGATGCCAGATTAAAGGAATGTCAAAATTACATGGAGGAGTTCAAGCATGAAGCAGCCTCAGGATACACTTATCTGACGGAAAAGTAGAAGACCCATCAGCCAAGGAGTGATTACCAAGTAGTGTGCTTGTAACAGCAAGTGTTTATTAAGGGTTTCAAAGGAAAAACACATTTTTAGGAATGTTTTATCTGTATAGAAGACCAAGTGGTCTCCAATTTTCATACTTAAGCCACACTTGAACTGGTTTCACACTGGGTTGGAGAAAAAAAATCAGGAAAGCTCCATTAAATGGATCTATAGACCACCTATTGAATGAGAGAAGCCTCACCCAGCGGTATGCATTTGAGGTTTCTCATGCTGTATGCCAGGAGTCCCAAACCTGTGGCTCGTGGGCCCATGATGTGTGGCTCGCAACTGTCTGCCAGCTTGGTGCTTAAGCACCGGAGCTAGCAAACAGCAATGGGGGAGCAGGTCTCTAGATGACTTATTAATAACCCCACACAGAAAAGCAGATCTAAATGTAATAAGGTAGGAACCCATGGATCTTTGTATACTGCCTCGGTGCATTTTCTGGGGAACAGTTTTGGCTTTCTGGTAATGGGGGCTCTGGGTGCCACTAAGGTGAGGGTGGCAGGAGCCGGATGTGGCTCTCAAGGTCAGAGAGGTTGAGGACACTGCTGTATGCAAAAGAAATGCATCTTGTGATATTTTTTTTAATTTTTTTTCAACAGAGTCCTATCTGTGAAAGAAAAATGTTGCGTCCCAGCGCAATCAACCCTCAGGACATCTGTGTGTATATGTAGTGTGTGTGTGTGTATGTATATATATATACACACACATACATGCATATATCTATCCATCTATATCTATATATATATATATATATATATATATATATATATATATATATATATATATATATATATATATATATATATATATATATATATATATATATATATATATATATATATATATATATATATATATATATATATATATATATATATATATATATATATATCTACACACACATATATATACATACACACACTTACATATATATATATATATATATATATATATATATACACACACACACACACACTTACATGCGTGTATATGTGTGTATATATAAAATATTTATAATTATATATATATATATATATATATATATATATATATATATATATATACACACACATATACATATACACACATACTGCGAAAGGCATCTTCGCGACTGTAGCACACATAGTGCATATTAGGAGAAAAGATAGAAGGTCACAGTGTCTGAAGTCTGTTCCATTAATATTTCCGTGATCCCGAATCCTGCTTTACTCCATGATTGACTATTCTGTGGATGTATGGGTTTTCGCATTTCTTGCTTAGTAGACGCATAGGAGGGGGTACTCACACAATGATGTCTTCCGTCTGTTCAACTTTATGGTTTGCATTTTAACAACAATCAGTGCTCTGGTTAAAGACCATTAATGGGCTGGAAATGCATAGACCATGGGTTTCACTAATCAAGTTTGCTTTTTATGTGATTTTATTGGAGTCAATGAATTGAAGTTGTTACAGACGGCACTGGTGCTGGACCACAACCTTTTTCTTCGTATTTCCAGGCTATTCATTTGGAAATCGGCCAGGAGTATCTGTGCGCCATCTTTTGCGGGATCCTTGTGTGTGTCTCCTGGAGGAGCGCAAGATATTTTCTTACAATTTTCTGCTTAAACGAATACATCCCAGTGTACATATTTAAAAGAAAAAAAAAATCCTTGCAGAGTGAACAGGGCCTTAATGACAAGCTATATCTGGAAGCATAAATCGGCTGACTTACTGATGATCAGAAGAGCTTCTCAACACCAAGTGGCTGAGGCACTGCAATATGGCAACGGTGGGCTTCCATTCCTAGTTCTGGTGTGCGCCAATAAAAGAAATGTAGCTGGAAGAGTCACTTCTGTTTGTGGCCCCGACTGATCATAGTTACTTCTCCACTTTTGTCAAATACCTTTTTAGCAGCTTTAGTATTTGCACTTTTTTCTTTATACAATTTTTGATTCCACCCCCCCCCCCCCCCCAATACTACGGGGGATTGGGGCCCTTTGGTCACAATAGACAGGAACTTGAGCAACACAGATTAATTCTGCTGCAGCCACTATTATTATTTGGGAAGGTCACACCGGGTGCCCCTTAGTTACATAGGGCACGATATTACGGCTGGCAGGGCTGGGACTTCTGTATAAATGTACACCCTCGCACACCCAGGTATATTGTACGGATAACAAGGCCTAAGAATAGCCCTCCACTCACACCGATGACTCTTGGAGCTTGTGCCGTTCCACGCACAGGACTAAATTTAGTGTTATTGAAACAAATGGCTCCTCTAATCACCCCAGTGTGATTTAGCGCACACCTGGTGCCATGCTTGGGACTTCCAGCAGTCCACCCATTACGCCGGACACATCACAGTTCCAGATTAGCAGGGAAAGCTGATTACTGGATCAAAAACATATTTAGCATGATAAATGAGGTCAGGGCTGACCGCAGAGCGAGGCACTCCACGGATCCTGAATATAGCACTTACAGCTAAACGTGTCAATAATTCACACTATCAGACGCTGATCTCCGAGCCTGGTGCACGTAGTAGAAACCAAATGTCACCACGCTTTTTCAGTACAAGACCAGCAAATAAAGATAGTGTTAAAACAGACCGGTCTCGCTCTATACTGGTATAGTATGACCGCTTCTAATGCACAGTACTGAGGGGAAATGACATACCTAGGGCTTATATTTCAAGCATACTGTAAAATCATGCTCGGGCATAAATTCGGGGTAGATCTTACTTTCAGGGGAAACGCAGTTATTACATTGCAGACCACCTGATAAATGGATCGGGTTCACCTGCCAAAGAAGAGGATAAAGGCCCAATTAAGAGGCAAAATGCCATACTATTGGGTTATAAAGCGTAATCCTCAAACATCAG
This sequence comes from Anomaloglossus baeobatrachus, assembly GCF_048569485.1. NCBI lineage: Eukaryota > Metazoa > Chordata > Amphibia > Anura > Aromobatidae > Anomaloglossus > Anomaloglossus baeobatrachus. Next base: position 191,486,294 of record NC_134353.1, read on the forward strand.
CATCACGCGGGGAGCCAGCGCCTACTGTGCACCCGACATGACGTCTTACTCCACATGGTCAGTGACTTGTCACTTCAGTTTCATAGCCGGGAATACCATTTCAGTCCTGGAAAACACATATCACACTTTTTTGGGTGGAGTGTTTTGCTTTTCACAAAAGTTGGAAAGTGAAAGCAGCTCGGACAGGGCACAAAGCTCGCTATTCAGAAAGAGGGAGTTGAGGAAAAAAAAAAAAAAAAAGGAGTATAGAAGCTGAAAGTTATAAGAACTAAAATAGAAATGAGTGGAAAATTCCACCCGCCGCCCCACTCCATGTTGTCCATATAGATCCCTCCATAGTACGGAGGCCATGCATATAACCGTTCCAGAACTATTTCAGTGATTTGCCCAAGAGACAACATTACTGGTCACTAGCGGTGTTGTACTCATACGGCTAAACTTACAAAATGCTGTGGGGGTGGGTTTCTGTGTGTGGGGGCTGCTTACAATGAAACAAAGCAGGTATTTGTGAGCCGAAGTAAATCCTATTCCGCAGACGAGCTATTCTCATGCGATCTATAATTACCCTTGACTGAACTGCCTAGGTGACGTCAACTCTCATTTCCAACGCTTTAAAAGATTTGGGTCTTGATTTTCACAGACAGGATTGTGGAGCTATAATACTATTTAAAAATGCATGAGTTTAGTTTTTTTAGTGCAGCGCCTTCTCCTTGACCTCATTCTGACAAAGCGATGGCACATCCCTCATCATTACATACTTTGAACTTTTCAGATGTTTACTCAAATAGAGCTCCTGGTTCTACAGAACTTGGAGAGTTCACCATTAAATAAAAGTACTACGGTAATTGGGTTCCACAGGGCTCTTCAAAATAGCCTCAATGTAGGTGTTCCATTATCACCAGCTGGGAGCCGCATGGACCCCATGGCAGTGCCAAACATTTCGTGGTAAAGGAAGGCTGTGCTGTACCATATCAATCAGCTCAGAAGGAGCAGTAAGCATAGAGTAATCACCCACCTAAGATAAAAAGAGGGAAAACCTTATTGACATATTATATATATAATATATATATATATATATATATATATATATATATATATATATATATATATATATATATATATTCTGGCTGTTAATTTTCTGCGGTAATCTGGAGATATTTCACCCCATGCTTCCCCCCCTCCCACAAGTTGGAGTGGCTTGATGGGCACATTTTGCGAACCATACGGTCAAGCTGCTCCCACAACAGCTCAATAGGGTTGAGATCCAGTGACTGGGCTGGCCACTCCATTACAGATCGGGAACAGGAAGGCAGCTGGTATTCTACATAGTTCATGCATAATTTGGAGGTGCGCTTTGGGTCATTGTCCTGTTGTAGGATTAAATTGGCTCCAATCAAGCGCTGTCCACAGGGTATGGCATGGCGTTGCAAAATGGAGTAATAGCCTTCCTTAAGGTACCGTCACACTAAGCAACATCACTAGCAACATCGCTGCTGACGCACAACTTGCTAGCGATGTTGCTGTGTGTGACATCCAGCAACAACCTGGCCCCTGCTGTGAGGTCGCTGGTTGTTGCTGAATGTCCTGGGCCATTTTTTAGTTGTTGCTCTCCCGCTGTGAAGCACAGATCGCTGTGTGTGACAGCGACAGAGCAACAACTGAATGTGCAGGGAGCCGGCTTCTGCGGACGCTGGTAACCACGGTAAACCAAGAAGCCCTTTCCTTGGTTACCCGATATTTACCTTTGTTACCAGCGTCCGCCGCTCTGAACTGTCAGTGCCGGCTCCTGCTCTGTGCACATGTAGCTGCAGTACACATTGGGTAATTAACCCGATGTGTACTGTGGCTATGTGTGCAGTGAACAGGGAGCCGACACTGGCAGTGTGAGAGCAGCGGACGCTGGTAACGAAGGTAAATATCGGGTAACCACGGAAAGGGCTTCTTGGTTACCCGATGTTTACCGTGGTTACCAGCGTCCGCAGAAGCCAGCTCCTGCTGCCTGCACACGTAGCAGAGTACACATCGGGTAATTAACCGCTGGTAACCAAGGTAAATATCGGGTTGGTTACCCGATATTTACCTTAGTTACCAACTGCAGCATGCTTCCACGTGTAGCGACGCTCCAGCGATCCCTGCCAGGTCAGGTTGCTGGTGGGATCGCTGGAGCGTCGCTTAGTGTGACATCTCACCAGCGACCTAGCAACTTACCAGCGATCCCTATCAGGTTGTATCGTTGTTGGGATCGCTGGTAAGTTGTTTAGTGTGACTGGGCCTTTAGGCTAGGTTCACACTTCTGTTAAATTGTATCAGTCACAATCCGCTGCTCTGGTAAACAACGGAATCAGTTTGGCGGATTCCGTTGTTCCCATAAACTTGTATGAGCGGCGGATTGTGACTGATGATGCTGCGTTGCACCCTCCGCCCGACTGATCAGTCGTGGAACGACTGACCGCGGGGCGGAAGGAACGCAGCCTGTAACGTTTTTTTGAGCAGCGCAATCTGTAGGATTTTGCTGCGCATGCTCTCTCTGGCTCCCTGCACACGTAATCAGGATACACATCAGGTTACTAAGTAATGCACTTTGGTTAGTTACCCAATATTTACACTGGTTACTTGTGCAGGGAGCCAGTGCTAAGCGGTGTACGCTGGTAACCAAGGTAAATATCGGGTAACCAAGCAAAAACACACACACACACACACGTCCCCAGCCCTGCAATCCCTGCGGCACCGACGTCCTCAGCGCCACGGCCCTGCTCGGCTCTGCCCCCCCCTCGCACTCCGCCCCCACACACAACGGAGTCTGACAATGAATTCTGTTCTTTGTCATCTGTTGTACAACGCATTAGTCACATGCGTCAAGCAACGCATGTGACTGATGCAAAACAACGGAAATGTGAACCTAGCCTTATTCAAAATCCCTTTTACATCGTACAAATCTGCCACTTTACCAACACCAAAGCAACCCCAGACCATCACATTACCTCCACCATGCTTGACAGATGGTGTCAGGGACTCTTCCAGCATCTTTTCAGTAGTTCTGCGTCTCACAAATGTTCTTCTGTATGATCCAAACACCTCAAACTTCGATTTGTCTGTCCATGACACTTTTTTCCAATTTTCCTCTGTCCAATGTCTGTTCTTTTGCCTATATTAATCTTTTCCTTTATTAGCCAGTCTCAGATATGGCTTTTTCTTTGCCACTCCGCCCTGAAGGCCAGCATCCCAGAGTCGCCTCTTCACTGTAGACGTTGACACTGGCATTTTGCGGGTACTATTTAATGAAGTTGCCAGTTGAGGACCTGTGAGGCATTGATTTCTCAAACTAGAGACTCTAATGTACTTGTCTTGTTGCTCAGTTCTGCAGCGGGGCCTCCCACTTCTCTTTCTACTCTGGTTAGAGCCTGTTTGTGCTCTCCTCTGAAGGGAGTAGTACACACCGTTGCACGAAATCTTCAGTTTCTTGGCAATTTCTAGCATGGAATATCCTTCATTTCTAAGAACAAGAATAGACTGTCGAGTTTCACATGGAAGTTCTCTTTTTCTGGCTATTTTGAGCGTTTAATGGAACCAACAAATGTAATGCTCCAGATTCTCAACTAGCTCAAAGGCAGGTCAATTTTATAGCTTCTCGAATCAGCAAAACGGTTTTCAGCTGTGCTAACATACTTGCACAAGGGTTTTCAAGGGATTTCTAAACATCCATTAGCCTTCTAACAGTTAGCAAACACAATGTACCATTAGAACACTGGAGTGGTGGTTGTTAGAAATGGGCCTCTATACACCTATGAAGATGTTGCATTCAAAATCAGACGTTTGCAGCTAGAATAGTCATTTACCACATTAACACTGTATAGAGGGGATTTCTGTTTAATTTAATGTTAGCTTCACTGAAAAAAAAATTGCTTTCCTTTCAAAAATAAGGAGATATCTAAGTGACCCTAAATTTTGAACTGTAGTGTAATATACACATATATACACACACAATACATAAGTGTGTCATATTATATATAATATATAATATATATATTATATATAATATATATATATTATATATAATGTGTATATATATATATATATATATATATATATATATATATATATATATATATATATATATATATATATATATATAATCAGCTGATAATGAAATCTCATAACATCCTCTTACTTACAGATCAGATTCCGGCTAACCAACCAGACTCTCCTGTACCCTCCCTAAACATGTAGGCTGAATTCCGACCATTACCCATGCGCTTGGCATGGGGAGAGGGGAGTAAGCCATTACCAGACACCCCTGAACATGGCTCATCTCCCCTAACAGCAATAGTATGAGGCATGCTGATAACCAACTAAACAAAACGTCCCCTCCCCCCCTGCCATCGACCCCGTAACCCCCCTGCCCCCTCTGCCATGGAGCCCCGTCACCCCTCCCCTTCAGCTACAATCGACCCCCGTCACCCTCCAAATATCTGCCACCAGTGGACATTCAGGAGCTCCCCATGAATATGAGATGGTCGCTAAGGCTGGTTTCACACTACGTCTTTTTAACATCCGTTGAAAACGTTTTTTTAACGGAAGTACGGATCCTGCTTTTACAGCAAATAACGTATGCAAACGCATATGTTATTTTGCAGGATCCTGCACTGGAGTCATGTGATCGTGAGTGAGGGGAACTAGACTGGGAGGAGGCTTCTGACAGCTGCAGACGCTGGTAACCAAGGTAAACATCGGCCTTGGATACCCGATATTTATCTTGGTTACGAGTGTGTGCAGCTGGTGGGAGGAGAGAGAGAGAGAGAGAGAGAGAGAGAGAGAGAGAGAGAGAGAGAGACTGACTGGGCATGCTCAGTCCAAAAGCAGGATCCTGTCTATCAGCATGCAGCGTTCACCTGCGTTTGCGTGCGTTATAGTCAGGATCCAGCAATTTGCAGTATTTGGACGGAGCTCAAAAACGCTACATGTTGCGTTTTTGAAACATGTTAAAATAACGCAAAAGGACGGATCCTGCGTCTAACGGACGCAAACGCACGCAAACGCAGGTGGACGCGAGTCCATTGAAAATGCATTGACATGAAAACGGATTTGCACAGGATCCGTACTTCCGTTAAAAAAACGTTTTCAACGGATGTTAAAAAGACGTAGTGTGAAACCAGCCTAAGTCCTGCAGAAAGTGCCTGGGTTGATGAGGATGCCGATATGGTGTCTTGTCAGACATTTCTCAGGTTTTGTGCAGGCGCCCTATAATACATAATAGGACGGCTATATGATACCTGCGGCTTATGCGCGAGACTTGGCAAGCAGCCAGCACAGTTGCCCCCAATGTTACATAGTTACATAGGTTGAAAAAGACCTAGGTCCATCTAGTTCAACCTTCCTCCACCAGTTCTACATTTGGTCACTAAGTCATTTATAACCAACAATGTTGTGTGTACTGAGGAAATCATCCAGCCCTTTTTTAAAAGCTGTTATAGTATCTGCCATTGCTACCTCTTGTGGTAGTGTATTCCACAGTCTGACTGCTCTAACTGTAAAGAACCCTTTCCTATTTAGCTGCCAGAATCGCTTTTCTTCCACTCGCAGTGAATGCCCCCTGGTCCTTAGTATTGTCTTTGGAAGAAATAAGTCATGTGCCAGTCCTTTATATTGACCACACATGTATTTATACATAAAAAAGACGTCTCAGAGGAGATCTCATTTATAAGCTAAACATATCTAACTTTTTCAACCTCTCATCATATGTGAGGCCTTCCATTCCTTGTAGTAGTCTAGTTGCCCGCCTTTGAACTGCCTCTAACTTCTGAATGTCCTTTTTAAAATGTGGAGCCCAAAACTGGATCCCGTATTCCAGATGTGGCCTTACAAGTGATTTATAGAGGGGTAACAATACGTTGTGATCACGGGATCTAATCTCTCTTTTTATACACCCTAAAATCTTGTTTGCTTTAGCAGCTGCTGCTTGACATTGAGTGCTGCTGCTCAGCTTATTTGTAATGAGAATACCCAAGTCCTTCTCCTGTTCTGTAGTCCCGAGTTTACTTCCATTTAATGTATACGCAGCTATAGGATTACTCCGTCCTAGGTGCATTACTTTACATTTATCAACATTAAATCTCATTTGCCAAGTATCTGCCCATTCTGACATCTTATCCAGATCTTTTTGTAATGTGAAGGTGAGAGACACTGAACAGCCCCTTTAAGAATACCACGAGAAAACCTAATGCCAGGTTTCCCCAGTAGGGATCCTTGAATGCTGGTTTTCAGCAGATACTGTATAACAAATGGCCTTCAGCCGATCCTCGGCAGGGGAACAGACAAGTAGTGCACCGATTCTAATCAGAAAATAGAGCTGTACATTGCTTTAGCAGTGTTTATGGTTAATATGAAGTATTCCCACCATAATTATTGACACCAATTAGGAAGGGAAAGACTGACTAAGGCACATTACCAGAGGGGGAAAAAAAATTAAGAAATCTGCTTGAGGGATCCTTTAGTTACCCAATTGCACATTATAATATACCAGTAATTAAAAAAAAAAAAAAAAAACAAAAAAAAACCATTACATCTAGAAATGAGATTTTACAGCACCATGCTGATGGAAATGCTGAGCATAGAAATCCGAATCAGTCAGTAGGTCTGACCCCGATCATCACTGCTCTCAGACGGACGGCTTCTGTAGGGTCTACCTCCCTGCACTCTGCCCAGTATGGAGCTGCCAAAAATCTAACAAACTGGTCAACAACAAACTTACCCGGCTCATAGGAAACCCCCCAAATCCTTCCAAGAAACAGAAAAGAAACCTTTTGCTCAGCACAAGGCTGAGCATGTAAAGCCTGCTTTACACAGTTCAATAGATCTTTCAATCCGTCGTCGGGGTCAAGTTGTAAGTGACGCACATCCGGCATCGTTCGTGATGTATTTGCGTGTGAAACCTACATGCGATCGATATTGAACGAAAATACGGTGATCGCATACACGTCGTTTATTCCTCATACATTGGACGTTTGGTAGTACGAAACTAGTGAATTGTAACGTGTGACATCCCTCATACGATTTTGATGTCTGAGGCTATGTGCGCAGGTGTGCGCTCTGCACCGCAGCTTAAAAAAGGTCTGCTTCAGAGCGCAGCTGAAAAGCTGCGTTCTGAAGCGCCTCACAATGTCTGTCAGTCACTAATCTCTGTCAGTCCGTCACTATCTCTGTCCTCTCTCTCTGTCCATGTCAGTCTATCCCCCTCTCTCATATACTCACCGATCCCCGGCGCTGCACGGCGTTCACACTGCTCCGGCGGCTTTTACTGTTTTGAAAAAGCCGGCCGCCCATTAAACAATCTCCTATTCCCTACTTTCCCCGCCCACCGGCGCCTATGATTGGTTACAGTGAGACACGCCCCCACGCTGAGTGACAGGTGTCACACTGCACCCAATCACAGCAGCCGGTGGGCGTGTCTACACTGTGCAGTGAAATAAATAATTAAATAATTAAAAAAAACGGCGTGCGGTCCCCCCCAATTTTAAAACCAGCCAGATAAAGCCATACGGCTGAAGGCTGGTATTCTCAGGATGGGGAGCTCCACGTTATGGGGAGCCCCCCACCCTAACAATATCAGCCAACAGCCGCCCAGAATTGCCGCATACATTATATGCGACAGTTCTGGGACTGTACCCGGCTCTTCCCGATTTGCCCTGGTGCGTTGGCAAATCGGGGTAATAAGGAGTTATTGGCAGCCCATAGCTGCCACTAAATCCTAGATTAATCATGTCAGGCGTCTATGAGACACCCTCCATGATTAATCTGTAAGTGACAGTAAATAAATACACGCCCGAAAAAATCCTTTATTAGAAATAAAACACATTCCCTGGTTCACCACTTTAATCTGCCCCAAAAAGCCCTCCATGTCTGGCGTACTCCACAGTCCTCCAGCGTCGCATCCAGCGCTGCTGCATGGAGGTGACCAGAGCTGCAGCAGACACAGCCGCTCCGGTCACCTCCACGCAGCTAATGAAGACAGCCGCGCTATCGGCTGAGCTGTCAGTGAGGTTACCCGCTGTCACTGGATCCAGCGGTGGATGCAGCGGTGGCCGCGGGTAACCTCAGTGACAGATCAGCTGATCGCGCTACTCACCGCCGCTCCGGTCAGCAACTGAGGTGAGTAGCGCGATCAGCTGATCTGTCACTGAGGTTACCCGCGGCCACCGCTGCATCCACCGCTGGATCCAGTGACAGCAGGTAACCTCACTGACAGCTCAGCCGATAGTGCGGCTGTCTTCATTAGCTGCGTGGAGGTGACCGGAGCGGCTGTGTCTGCTGCAGCTCTGGTCACCTCCATGCAGCAGCGCTGGATGCGACGCTGGAGGACTGTGGAGTACGCCGGACATGGAGGGCTTTTTGGGGCAGATTAAAGTGGTGAACCAGGGAATGTGTTTGTGTGTTTTATTTCTAATAAAGGATTTTTTCGGGCGTGTGTTTATTTACTGTAATTTACAGATTAATCATGGAGGGTGTCTCATAGACGCCTGACATGATTAATCTAGGACTTATTGGCAGCTATGGGCTGCCAATAACTCCTTATTACCCCGATTTGCCAACGCACCAGGGCAAATCGGGAAGAGCCGGGTACAGTCCCAGAACTGTCGCATATAATGTATGCGGCAATTCTGGGCGGCTGTTGGCTGATATTGTTAGGGTGGGGGGCTCCCCATAACGTGGAGCTCCCCATCCTGAGAATACCAGCCTTCAGCCGTATGGCTTTATCTGGCTGGTTTTAAAATTAGGGGGACCGCACGCCGTTTTTTTTAATTATTTAATTATTTATTTCACTACACAGTGTAGACACGCCCACCGGCTGCTGTGATTGGGTGCAGTGTGACACCTGTCACTCAGCGTGGGGGCGTGTCTCACTGTAACCAATCATAGGCGCCGGTGGGCGGGGAAAGCAGGGAATAGGAGATTGTTTAATGGGCGGCCGGCTTTTTCAAAACAGTAAAAGCCGCCGGAGCAGTGTGAATGCCGTGCAGCGCCAGGGATCGGGGATCGGTGAGTATATGAGAGAGGGGGCTGCTCAATTCACTTACTCAGGAGTTTAGCGGTCACTGGTGAGTCTTCACTGGTGACCGCTAATCAGGACACGACACAGACAGAGCCGCAGCATGACAATGAAGTCGGGTGAGGTTCACCCGAGTTCATTCTGACAGTGCGGCTCTGTCTGTGTCTGCTGTGAACTACCATTCACCGCTGCTACATGGCTGTCTGTGTCTGCTGTCAGCGGCCATGTAGCAGAGCTGAATGGCAGATGACATAGTAAAAACGCATCCCTACACATTACACACGCTTGGCAAGTCAGTAAATAAAAAAAAAAAAAGGGTGCCCAATGCATACGTCACAGAACACATGATCTAAAGGATCGCACACAAAATTGACCAATTTAACATAGGCTACTAACGCACGTGTGACAGAAAATGAACGACCTACGTGCAATCTCATTAGATCGCATATGCGACCTGGGCGTGTCACATCGCATACGAGATCGCAGACCTAATTGTAAGGTGTAAAGCTGGCTTAAGAATAACAAATGCTTCAGTCCAAAGAAATATAGAAAGACAACTTTCTCTCAACAGTAGAGGTCGACCCTAGAGCTCAAAAAGGAAAGGGCAAAGGGCAAGTATCTGACCCCTCAGTGAAAAGAAAGGCCTGAAATACGGCATCTTCTTTCAGCAGGAAATGCTGAGGGCACACATTTATTGAGTTAAGGGCTTGAACTGTGAAAATAGCCCCCAATAAATGGGAATAACCTTCTGACAAAAAAAAAAAGGGTGACTTAGTGTACCGTCACACTTTAGCGACGCTCCAGTGATCTGACCTGGTCAGGATCGCTGGTGCGTCGCTACATGGTCGCTGGTGAGCTGTCAATCAGGCAGATCTCACCAGCGACTAGTGATCAGCCCCCAGCGACGCATGGAAGCGAAGCTGTGCTTGGTAACTAAGGTAAATATTGGGTAACCAAGCGCTTGGTTACCCAATATTTACCTTGGTTACCAGTGCACACCGCTTAGCGCTGGCTCCCTGCACTCGTAGCCAGAGTACACATCGGGTTAATAAGCAAACCGCTGTGCTTATTTACCCGATGTGTACTCCGGCTACGTGTGCAGGGAGCCGCTACTGGCAGCCTGGGAGCGTCGGACGCTAGTAGCCAGGGTAAATATCGGGTAACCAAGCAAAGCATTTCGCTTGGTTACCCGATATTTACCTTGGTTACAGCTTACCGCAGGCTGCCAGAAGCCGGCTCCCTGCACATTCAGATTGTTGCTCTCTCGCTGTCAAACACAGCAATGTGTGCTTCACAGCGGGAGAGCAACATCCAAAAAATGAACCAGCACTGTGTGTAAGATCAGCGATTTCACAGCAGGGGCCAGATCGCTGCTCAGTGTCACACAGAGCAAGATCACTAATGAGGTCACTGCTGCGTCACAAAAACCGTGACTCAGCAGCGATCTCGCTATGTGAGAAGTACCCCTAAGGCTACCTCTGTCCTGTCTGTGGCCACGGTTGGGCCCACGCACTTACAAAGATAGACACTCTAGAACCTGCAAAACAATATATACTGTATGGTATACTTATTTTTCTGTAGAGGCACAATGATCATTGTGTGAACCAGGATTTTGTGTTACACCTATCTTTTCAAGATTGTTGGCGTTTTTCCCCCCACACCACCATCTTGACTTAAAAACAAAAATTAGCAATCTTGCAATTTTTACACTTGTCACTGGGGCTATATTACAGCGAGGTTTCAGCAAGCTCATTATCAGCAGAGACAAGATGACAGATAACACCTCTATATACACAGCTGATAACAGGACTCACCAATCACAACAGGCCATGTCAGGCAGATCCCGCTTCAGATTTGTATACACCAATTAGATACTTCAATACTAAAGATTACCAGTGCTGGTAATATGCCTGACAACAGGAAATTCTACTCTAAAAAGATTGTCATATGGGGGAAAAACACTGCCAAATTTTAGGACAAAATACATTGAACATAACAACAACAATAATAAGGCTGAAGGGATATTTACACTACAAAATAACGAACGAGGGATACTAAAATCACTCATTTCACAATTATTTTGCATTGTAAAAAGGCTGCCAATTACCCAGAGAACAAAAAAACATAAAATTGGAGAAAATCATCTATTGTGCAGCATAATAATAATAATAATAATAAAAAAAAAAATAAAAAATAAACAAAAAAAAAAAATCGCTCTCAGTGTTGAACTGTCCTGTGTTAAAGGGATTCACACTGCTGAGAACCATGGACGCCTATGCGCACCCTCGGCACTCTACGCCTATGCGCACCCTCGGCACTCTACGCCTATGCGCACCCTCGGCACTCTACGCCTATGCGCACCCTCGGCACTCTACGCCTATGCGCACCCTCGGCACTCTACGCCTATGCGCACCCTCGGCACTCTACGCCTATGCGCACCCTCGGCACTCTACGCCTATGCGCACCCTCGGCACTCTACGCCTATGCGCACTGAGCGACCTACGCCTAATGATCACTGAGCGTCCTATGCGCACTGAGCAGTCTACGCCTATGCGCACTGAGCAGTCTACGCCTATGCGCACTGAGCAGTCTACGCCTATGCGCACTGAGCAGTCTACGCCTATGCGCACTGAGCAGTCTACGCCTATGCGCACTGAGCAGTCTACGCCTATGCGCACTGAGCAGTCTACGCCTATGCGCACTGAGCAGTCTACGCCTATGCGCACTGAGCAGTCTACGCCTATGCGCACTGAGCAGTCTACGCCTATGCGCACTGAGCAGTCTACGCCTATGCGCACTGAGCAGTCTACGCCTATGCGCACTGAGCAGTCTACGCCTATGCGCATTGGTTACTTTGGTCTGCCTATTGGTTATATTGTGCTGCGGGTCAGTCCATGTAATGGATCCTATGTGCACAAACACAGTTTAGCATAAGACAGTCTCCTAGATCACACATGAAGATTATTATATGATACATATGTACTGCGTATTATATTTAGAATATAAAGTTTACACTTGTAAGTTTACATTACTTTTTCTTGCAGGTGATAGTGATTGTGTTTTTTTCCATGTGTGCAAAAAATAAATAAATTAAAAAACACAAAAAACCACAGAGGCAGCAACATGTGAATCCAGCCTAAGGCCAATTAGATTAGCTGGAGTGATTAGAAAGGAAGACTCCGCCATCAGACTTCATGGCTGTGGGGGGAGCAGGTTTGAGACCGGATTTTTGGTGTCATTTTCAGATACCAGGAATGTAGTCACACAGCAGTGCGGTGACCGGACTTGTACATTAGCGCTATTCTTTTAGTGGGTTTACCGAATTAAACAAGGGTTTTATAGTTTGTGTGGGTTTTTTTCACAAAATGTAAAAGCTACAGGACAGAATTGGTTATTTCTCCTGAGTATTACTCCATGCATCTCTCAGTATACCCTTCTGCTCCTCGCCGGAGTCCGCATGAGGCAATAAGGCAGCGGCTGGGCGACTGTTCATCTATAAGCATATCCTCGAGTGACCTTTCCTAATTTAAACAGGGTGTGCTCGCTATAGGAGAGGATTCGGAATGAGATAGTTTGTTTCTGCGGAGAGCTCGACAAATCGGTCTAGAAAAGTACAACCATATGTGTCACTTCTGGGGGTCTGTGCTCGCCTCCATACCTCGTACCACTATGCAGAATAATGGAGAAATTCCCCAAACTGCCCATACAAAGTGAAAGCCAGCTATTATGGCTTCCGGTGTTTGTATCTGTACATTGCTTTGTGCAGTTTTGCTTATTCCGACATTTACTATAAACCTTCCCCTCCCCCGCATCTTCCATTAACACATTACACAGCAGTTATCACTATTGTACGCTATAAAATCACCAAATGAAAAGGGTACCACCCCCTGACAATACAGAAAAAGAGACCATCTTTGGTGGTCTGATACCGTGGACACCAATATGTCACCACGTGTGGCCTCAGACATTGCCCTCCACATCAGGACGCAGCTTGTCTGGAGCACATGTAGTATTCTGGGTATTAGAATGATGATGAAGGTTATAGCCGATTTTATGACCATTGACCAGTTTGTTAATCCTCTACCTTACACAATCCGTCCTGAGACGTGACCAGACACTGGCACTATACCATCTTCTCACAGCGCCTCCTTATATAAGAGCAGCAATAGCGCAGGGTGAAGACACACTTACATAATGAATAAGGCTAAGACGTCTTCTTACCACGTCTTCGAGGAGAACGACGTATGTGATTTGCTGCAGGCACAACACAATGACATAACCGGCTGCGTTCACCCGGCATTCATGGGACCTGAACACTTGTGACATTGTTTTATATATCCAAGACTGAATTGGAGGAAGTTTTCAAACTTCTTGTCACATGTATAATGAACGGAACACCACAAGTAGTCAGCCATTCACAAGCCCAGGGGCTGAAAGCGGTTTGCTCAGCGGCTATACACGCCATCCCTACCGGTTAAAGGGGCTCTCTGTCACCAGGATTTTGCTACTTACAGGGTTACCTGGGTCCTAAGTTTGTCGTTTTGCTTTTTTGTTTCCTGTTGGGCTAAGAACTTATGAGCAAGTAGTTGCTAACTACCTGCCTGCTCTGCCCTGTGAAGATCTGTCCCGGCTCAGTGCGGTGACGGACCACTCCTGATTGAGAGTCTTTTGCGTCTGGTGACAAGACGTTGAAAAAGCAGCTCCTCCTTTTCTGATCTATTGATGGGGCATCACTGCAGATGTCGTGCTGATTGACAGCCGGCTCCCCGCTTACTAATTGCAGGGAGCCAGCTGTCATTCATTATTATGTTGGCAGTGACACCTCATCGATAGAAGAAGAGCTGATCTGTTGATGTGTGGTCAAAAGAAGTAGGAGAGTCGCACCCTGAGCCAGGAGAGATCTTGGCAGGGGCAGAACTGTCAGGTAGATCGCAAGGTCATAGCACCGTAGGAATATAAAACCCCCAAGTCCCAAATAACCCCTTTGATCTGAGAGCAGCATAATGTAGTAAAATGTACTTTTGTGGTCTTTCTGATGAGGCATGGTGCTTTATTTTGTTCTCGTTACACTGCTTGGACCAATTCTGGAGGAATGTCCCACTAGCAGTTCCCCTGATCATATGCCCTTGTTTGCATTCTGTATTTTCAGAAAAGTCTTATGAGCATGGGCATAGTCTAGCTCCGTAATTATGGGGCTCCTATTGTAGTGTATGGAATCTCACTTCTGACTTTGTATGTCTGGGATCTTTCTGCTGGATTCCATTATGAATTAAAAGAAATGTTTAGGATAAAAAAAAAAAAAAACGTCAACGAGGAGACGCCGTTATGTAATAAAAGTGGTACTGGTTTATGGTACAAGACCACCAAAGCCAGTGATTGGCTGCACTGGTGTGTGCGATCGGCTGCAGCCAAAGCAACAATCAGGGTGCACAAGTGAGGAGAAGGATTTAACATGCTCATTTTCTTATTTTATGGCACCCCCTTGTCCTGTTGGCCTATTTCTTGATCCCAGGCAACCTCTTTAATTTCAGATTCCCAGTGGTGGTGAATGGTCAGCCCCATGTACTTCACAACGTGTGTGAACAAGTCCTTACTTCACTTCCGAACTCCTCAAACAAGACACAACGCTCATTCTGAAGCTTTCAAAGTCACCTAAACCTGTATCAGTCAATCCTAAAAGTAATTAGGACGTAATCGGTCAGCAAATATCCGACTGTGGTCTCTGCAGTGACAAATGGGAAGACAGGAGTGGATCCAACAAAGAAGTGAAGATTCACTGGGGAAAATCAATAGGGTTCTCCGTGTCCCTTCCCTGAATGCCGTCCTCCACACTTCACGGTGACTGGCAGCAGCGGCCCTACCCTCCATACAAGACACAACAAGCCGCACCATCAAGGGAAGGTTGATAAAGAGTGATTCAAAGAGGAAATCCTCTCCGAGCGGCTGCGGATGGCTTCTTTCTCAATGTTGTCTGTGCCTCATACATCCTGCAATATAAGGCTCGGCACATTTAGCATTTGGGGGCATTTTAGCCGCTTCGCTGTATTCCCCACTTCAGCAGGCTGGTTTTACATTGAAGTTAATAGACATGTGAAGATCCCAGTCACAGGCGTTTATTGGGCCAATGAGGTTTGGTTTTTTGGGGGTTTTTTTTAACCCTCGGTGTTCCAATACACATTTTGTTCTAGTGCTACAGTCACGGCCACATGGGTTCTACTTTCAGCATGCCCCTGATCTTTGATGAGGGACCGTGGCCACGTGTGCCGCTGTATAAGCACACGGTCACACCCATCTGGGGGCGCATGTTCTGTCGATTGCCCCAAATCTTCCTAAATAATATCATCATCTTCTAAAATACTGAGGATCTACTGACTCTTGACAGAAACCCCAAATGCATTTTTTTTCATTGCATCCACACACAAATACTCGTTTGGTTATCCATGGCCCCCGAGTGGATATGAAAAATCAGTAAGAATAAAGTAGTCAGGACAAGAGCTGAGCAGTGAGCCGGCAGACGTCCATTCCCAGCATGCTTGGCTTCCAGAAAGCGTAAAGTCAACAGGTAGTCATGTAGACTAGCAGGGCGCTGGCAATCTTATCTTGTAGCTGGACACAGTCCATCTGAGCAGTGCTCTGCAGCATCATCACTATAGTACGGTAGTACTTGGCCGAGCGGCTTTCAACCAATCCACAATCAATCCATGAAAAGCAGCAGTGAAAGCAAGAAACGCACTCAACGTTCTGTGTTCAACTACATTATCCTGCTTAATGTAAACCCTGGAAGGCTCGGGCCTAGGCCTTCACCTATGGCCTGGAAGAGCAAAGCTACTGGAAGAGTTGTCCAAGCTCTAAGTCTGCAGTCAATGTGTGACTTCTGAAGGGTGACAACAGGTGGTGCGCACACACTGTCCCGATTCCCTGGTACTGCCAATCCAAGCAGGTGGTCACGTGTCCGCAGGCGTATGATTTGGATACATGTGGTCACATGACCTTCTGCTTACAGTGGTAATACTAGGAAATCGCGACAGTGTGCGCACCACTTGCTGACCACACCTAATACATTTGAAGAGGTGTTAGGAAATCCTTCAAAATACATACATATTATTGTATATACACACATTATATATATATATATATATATATATATATATATATATATATATATATATATATATATATACACACACACACACACACATATCCGCGTGCGTACGTACATACAGACGCGCACGTACTCGCATACATATACATGCTCACCTACATATACACACACTTGAGAGAGGCTCATTCTCTAAAGCAGAAAAGTTGCAGATATAAGATAAAACACCCCCACTTTTGCATTTTACATATACATATTAGCGTTCTTGCCTCATAGGTGCACTGTCAAGAGGTCAGAGATCAACAATATGGCTGCACCTAATCATACTTGGAGTGAAGATAATAAATCACAAACCAATACTGAGAAAACAGTAACTATGGCAAGGCAAGGGTGCAATCCGCAGAAAACGATGCTAGGAAAACCTGCAAGCTCTTGTTTTCAAGCAGACTATTTGTAAATCGATGAATGAGGCTCTGAAAATCCCATTCACATGCATTACACTATAGTTTGCCATGGATGTTTGGTATGGAACATCTACAGCAAGTGTGAACACAGCCTAAAGAGAGCCAAGCGTGCAGATTCCTGAAAGGAGTGTACTAGAAGTCCAGATGTGGCATTAAAAAGAGAATCTCATTACATAAACTGACACCAAAAGGACCATCCTAAAATCTGAAAGCTTATACAATCGAAAGCTAAATACACAATGGCATTCATTGTACGGCTGACAGTCCACAAGTAGCTACCTATATAATAGGCGGATTGTACTCACCCGTCTAGGTACTTTACAGCTGTAGGGTATTTCATTAACCCCTAAAATTCTGTTCAAACACGAAAACAAAAAGTTCTTCCACTAATTCACAATCCAAGTTGGGTTAAATCCTCAGAGGGGACCTGGCTACCAACATTATTGGGTCAGCAGCCACACAACCCAGGGTGGAGGTGGGTGTCCTACGGGAAGGCTTCACTAGACAAGTTCTCAGAGTGCTTGTTGTGTCTGGAGAAGACTACGAATGATTTCCATGCGAGAATTAAAAGGAGGAAATATCAGACACTGCTTGCAAATCAGCTGGAACAAACATCCAACCCAAGCCCTTCCTTCATAGCCGGCCAAGCTGGATCCCAGAGAACTAGAGCGGAGGGCAGCCAAGTCTCCCAGAGGTGACGGATCCAGGAACATGGAAGTGCTCCCCACTTTCTGACAGAACACCAAGCCAGCCTCACAGATAGTGAAAGGTCTGGATTCCCACACTGTATGCAAATGTTCCCACAGACAGCAGGGCGGTGCTGGTGTGGAGTCACTCCTGGAGTAATCCAGAAGCCACCACTGGCCAGGCTGTCACCACTGCTCCCTTGTTCAGGGCCTCCCATTTCACATTCCTCCTTTGCACGTCAGCTAAAGTCCGGAATGTCACTTCTCAGGCCTGGAATGTAACTGGTTCATCACCAGCGTTAATGGAATCTGTGCGCCCCCAGCCCCCGCTCACTGGGACATGGGAGCAGGAGGGGGAATCTACTTAGCACTTCTGTCTGGAGGAACCTGGAGCTGTTCACACACCTGTGGCAGAGGTGCTACTGGAGCTGCCAGTCATTAACCCTCCTCTGCCAGGTATCTCATCTCTGCCACAGGATCTCAGCAGCAGGGTTGCCAACTTGACTAGCTATTTTTTATGGACGGCTTATAAAAAAAAGTCACAGCCAGACAGTTTTTTCGGACACATTGTAAAATCATAATAAATCATTATGTGATAAGTGACCCATGTCTACAGCCCATCATTCTGACGTGAGAACATCGGCCACATTCACTGTAAAATGATAATACAATAAAAAAAGAATTTGTAGAAATGTCTTCAGCTTCAAAAAATCACGGATAACTTGACGTTTTACGGACGGGACAAAAAAAAAAATGGCCCTATTCTTATTGACTGTCCTGGAATTTCTGCACGGTTGACAATCCTGATCATGAGCGGCAGGAATGTATAGCGGAGCGGGTACTGAACGAGCCAGCGCCAGGCCTGAAGAACCAGAAACACACTGCGGAGGGAACAGTGCAGGTCTCACATTAGGCCAGGGATTGTCACAGCTTATCCTTGGACTTTTTAGAAAGCTTTGTCCCCCTATCAGGCCAAGTTCACACACTGCGGTTTTTTGACGCTACTTTTTGTGCGGCAAAAAACGCACAAAAATGCACCCGCGGCAAAAACCGGTGCGGTTTTTGCTTACTACATTTTTATGCGTTTTTTTTTATCAGTGAACAATGCCCATAAAGACTGTTGAAAAAAAAAAAAAAAGAAGAAAAAAGGTCTGATGTCATTTCCTTCTTCGATATGTTCTTCATTCTCCACTAGTGTATGCAGGAGAGCAGACAGCTGCAGAACTACAAGGCTCAGCATGCTCCTTCCAGGACTGTATGCTGGAGGGAGAGTCAGGGGGAGCAGACCTACAAGGCTCAGCATACTCCATCCAGGACTGTATGCAGGATTTCTTTGCCCCCCCAAAAAATGACGTGGGCTTCGCCATACTTTTCTATGCTAGCCGGATACAGCAGGCAGGTATGGACTGCCCCCAACCCCCAGCTGCCTATTTGTACTCGGCTGGGAACCAAAAATATAGGGAAGCCCTTTTTTTTTTTAAATTAATTAATTATTTCATGAATTTCATTAAATAATTTAAAAAAAAAAAAAATGACGTGGGCTTAGCCCAATTTTTGAGTCCAGCCAGGTACAACTAGGCAGCTGAAGATTGGAATCCGCAATGCAGGGTGCTCAAGCTTTCTGGGCACCCCTGCTGCGAATTGCAATCCGCAGCCACCCCACTTCCAGCTGCCCTGATGCCGGGTGGCTCGCTGGGTAATAATGGGGTTAGGGCTAGCTGTGTATTATCAGCTGGCCCTAAGCCCGAAATTCATGGTGTCACGCCAATATTAGACATGGCCACCATAAATTTCTAGTAAAGAAAAAAAAACAAAACACACAGAAAAATATTTTTATTAGAAATGAAACAACACAATTAGTGACTCCATCTTTATTGAAATAAAGAACCCCCCTCCGCAGTAATCCTGGGTCAAGGGTCCCGCGTCGTCTAATCCAGATCCAATATCATCTGATCGTTTCCTGGAAGGCAAAGCGATCAGATGATGTGTCAGGTTCAAGGGCCTGAATCACATCACATCACACAGCAGCTGATTGTATAAACGGCTTTTATACAATCAGCTGATGCATCAGTGCAAAAAATAAATAAATAAATAACTACACACTTCTGTGCAGCATCGGACTGACTACCAGAGGAATCTCCAGTAATGCCAGGCCTGGATTCAGGTACCTGCACTGCACTCCAGAGCTCTCACCGAGACAGTCTGCAGCTGTCATGAACTCACTGCAAGCGCCGGGGAATCAGTCACTCAGCACTCGCTCGCGGTACAGTCTAGGCTGATGTATCAGTGCAAGAAAAAAAAAACCAACAACTACACACGTCCGTGCTGACTCCCGTCCGACCGCTGCAGGTGCTGCTGACTCCCGTCCGACCGCTGCAGGTGCTGCCGTTAATCAGCTGATGAAGCCTCCTGACGGCATCAGCTGATAGCCAGCCGGGCGGTAAAAATCCGGCGTCCCCGCGAGACTTATGATCAGCTGATGCGTCAGGTGACCGCATTAGGTGATCTCCGCCAGGTCCTCACCGCCAAGTCCTGCAGCTACCGTCACACAGAGCGAGCAGGGGTGGCAGTACCGGGAAGAGGAACTGGGAGCGGACATTGCACCGGGAGTCTGCAGACAGGTGAGTATGACATTTTTCTACTGTTCACTTTTGATTTAGCAGCCGCTTCCACCTCCTGCACGGGAGCGGACATGGCACCGGGCGGGAAACGGAAGCAGCGGTGCCGGTACTGGGAGGATTCATGCTTCTGTGTTTACTGACAGAAGGAATCCTCTCCCTGTACATGTCACTTTACTACCCACCCCTTGCGTTTATAGCTGCGTTTTTAGTCATAGAAACGCATTAAAACGCAGCTATATTTGCAATTTGCGGTTTTCATTGCGTTTTTGAACATCTCATTGAACTCATTGGGTGGAAAATGCAGAGAAAAACGCAAAACTAATTGACATGCTGCGTTTTTGTGGGCACCACAAAAACGCAGCTAAAAAAACGCTGTGTGCAGACAGCAAAAATGAAAACTCAGACTTTGCTGGTGAAGCAAAGTCATGCAGTTTTCTGAGCAAAAATGCACCGAAAAACGTGCAAAAACGCCGCGAAAAACACACTGTGTGAACTTACCCTTAACGTCAATGTGAAAAGCGCAAGACCTTTCAGGAACAGAAAGCATTATTCTTACCTTACTTGTGCAAACTGCAAGCAGATAAGGTCACAGAGGCGAACAGAACATTTCTGCAACCTGTGCAGCCCCATAGTGGCCCAAGAGGTAAGGAGCCCACTGTAACCTCCAAAGCATCTTCAGACTCAAAGGACAGGAAAGGGCCCATATACTATATGGTATTCTTACACAGGTTTCCTCTTCTGTCTGTGTCAGTGAAGGGAAAAATGGTGTCTTACATCATGGGGATCTGACTATATGAGATGTTTTTTAATGCAACTGCATGGATATAGGCGATCCACTGTACCCAAAATATTCTAATCACCAGTCCAAGAAGTCCACTGGCCACAAATGGGGCTATAGCTCCTAAACATGTAGGTGCAGTACAACTCCTACAATTTATCATAATTCTCTTTGTCTCATGGCCAGTGTGAACATGGTCTCACAAGTTCCATGTATACCATCTCATACTCCGGCTCACTTTTTTGTATTCAGTACAAACAGGGAGTGGCCCCCTTCTCAGCGAGCTGGACATTTCATTCTGTGAATCCCCCTGACTGCGTGTGTCCTGTTGGGACCCGGTCGCTCTCAGCCCTTAGCCATATTGAGGCCTATTTTAGACCCATGGTAAGGTTTTAATATTAGAGAGTGTAGGTACTATCCCAACTGGGTACACCTTGGCGTTGGTGGGATAGCTTTATGCTTTTTTTGATCAAAAACAGTGTTTACTAAGTACCCTATGTTTATATGCACTATGCTTTTATTTAGTTACAGCAGGGTATGTTTTCACAATTTTTTCCTTGGTTTCTCTTTGTCTCATGGCCAGTGTGAACATGGTCTCACAAGTTCCATGTATACCATCTCATACTCCGGCTCACTTTTTTGTTTTTAATTTATCATAAAAGCGAGTACATCAATCATATTTCTGTAAATATCTCTTTTCATGGGACGACACTTTGATATACACTGACTACTGTACATTGTATCAGTGTACAAATGGACCTCTAATCTCAACACCCAGCCATTAATGTCCAAACCACTGAGGGAGGAGGGGGGGTGTTAGTCAGCCTATCAGTGCTCAGACCATACGCCGCACACTGCATCAAATTGGTTGGTTTGCATAATTGTCATCCCAGAAGGAAGCCTCTGGATTACTGGTGAAATGTCCTGTGCTCAGATGAGACCAAGGAGAAACTTATTTGGTTCAGATGGTATCAAGCATGTATGGAAGCAACCTATGGTGGCAACCTGGTGAGGATTAGAAAGACATATGTCTTACCTACAGTCAAGCATCGTACTGGAAGTGTCATGATTTGGGGCTACATTAGCGACTGCCGGCTGTAGGGAGCTACAGTTTGATAAAACTGTAAATGCCAACACATACTGTGACATACTGAAGCAGAACATGATCCCCTCCCTTCAGAAACTGGGTTGCAGGGCAGCATTCCAACACGCTAATGACCCCAAACACCCCTCCAAGACTATCACTGCCTTGCTAAAGAAACTGAGGGTAAAGGTGTTGCACTGGCCAAGCATCTCCAGACCTAAACCCTATTGAGCATCTGTGGGGTCTCCTCAAATGGAATGTGGAATAGCGCAAGGTCTCCAACATCCACCAGCTCCGTGATGTCATCATGGAGGATGGAAGAGGATCCAGCGGCTCCTGTGAAGCTCTAGTGAACTCCATGGTGGCCTCACAAAGCATTTATACTTTGAGCACTATTTTGCTATTTTCACTTAGGGGTGTACTCACTGTTGTTACCAGTAGTTTAGACATTAATGGCTGGGTGTTGAGTTATTTAGAGGGCACACCAAATTCACACTGTTATATAAACTGTACACTGACTACTGTACATTGTATCAAAGTGTCATATCTTCAGCATTGTCCCATGAAAAGATATAATAAAATGTTCACAAAAATATGGAGGCGTGTACTCACTTGTGATATACTGTATATTATGGAACTGTCAGTCTTAGTTAGGACCAAGGTAACAGTAATCACTGGGCAACTACTGTACAGTATATGGACATCAGCAATGAAGACACATTTTTGATTCAAACTGTTTCAATACTAAGCGTATTGGTAATATCTGCATCCGCCATAGACACAGAGCTTCTATATCTATTACTATGGTGTTTAATGATAGATTTAAGGCAAAGTATTGGCCATCCAGATCTTACATATAATGCACGTTTAACTATATATAGGAGTAATCCAATTAGACTACCCCCCATCTGAGTAACGTCGGAGCCTCTTAAGTGCAGCCTCACAATATAATACAGGGGGAGATAAGGTGGGACCTGAGCCATCCCGACACCAAACCGCATCTCCATAGATAACATTCTTGTTGTATCTGATCATCGGAATATGCAGGGACACGTCTGGCCACATACAGTCCCACCACTGCCTGGAAGACACACTTGGCCTGCTCATACTACTGGTATAAAACATTTCATTATGCATTGCTCAACAGAAGCATCTGCACAAGACACATAAGTAACCTGCTCCCTGCAGCCACTACTCCCTGCCCGACAGGCTCCCCTGCAGCCACTGCTCCCTGCCCAGCAGGGCTCCCCTACAGCCACTACTCCCTGCCCAGCAGGGCTCCCCTGCACCCAGTGGTCCCGGCCCAGCAGGGCTCCCCTGCACCCACTACTCCTTGCCCGACAGGCTGCCCTGCAGCCACTACTCCCTGCCCAGCAGGGCTCCCCTGCAGCCACTGCTCCCTGCCCAGCAGGGCTCCCCTGCAGCCACTGCTCCCTGCCCAGCAGGGCTCCCCTGCAGCCACTGCTCCCTGCCCAGCAGGGCTCCCCTGCAGCCACTGCTCCCTGCCCAGCAGGGCTCCCCTGCAGCCACTGCTCCCTGCCCAGCAGGGCTCCCCTGCAGCCACTGCTCCCTGCCCAGCAGGGCTCCCCTGCAGCCACTGCTCACAGCCCAGTAGGCTCCTCTGCAGTGTCCATCAATGAGCATCTGCTGCATACTCTGTGTATAATATACAACTAGCAGGACTGGAAACTTTGGGTAGGGGCACTAATGTCCACATCGGTGCAGCTTTAGAGAGCCATTCCCCAAATCATCATGTGTTCACAAGCAAAATAAAAGTGTAAAAGAGAAAAGACGTCTTCTCTTCGTATTCCTGTCTCTATAAGCATGGTAATGTTATTATAGGAACCACTCCCTAAAAATGCATAAAAAAAAAATCTTCAATGTAAAAGTGGCGTTTCCAGGGCTTTTGCTTTACTACACATTTGGCTTATATATTGACTGCCAAAACGAGAATGGATGTGATCAGATGAAATTAGGAAAACTATTGTTTCGGAGAACTTGCCCCTCCTTATGTCTGGCATGACGCTGCTCTATGGTCACACGCAGAATCATATGAGGCTCAGGCCACGTCTCACAAGATCAGTACACATATCTGCTTCCTATTATCTACAGATATTGGCCACAGGTGGTCCTAACTGGAACATGGGACCTTCATGGCCTGTCAATAGGTTGCATCATAAACGTAGCAGACCTAAGGAAGCTGCCATACACAGACAGACGTCGGCCAAACCCACCAATATCGACAGGCTTGGCCGACACTTGGGAGGAAAGATGTTGATCAGGAATATCTGATCTTTGATTCCCGATTGCTTAGTTCTCCCAAAGATAAGTCGCCCGCAGAGATGGCCGTAGGTGGCTCTCTCATATGGGCGCTCGGCCAAATGAGTGTTCCTGTGTATGGGAGCCGAGGTGGCTATGAGCTAAATGGGAGTTTGGCCGGTTTAAGGCTAGAATTACATTTCTACAGCACATTCTGCAGCACATAAGTATTCAGACATATATGGCAGCGTATCCATAGACTGAAAATGGGGAAGATCTAATAAATATGCGCTTTTGACTATATATTGTCAGGTTAACATGATATGCACATTTAAAACCATATTGGGGAAGTCCGTTTTTTATAAAAAAAAAAAAATATATATATGTTTGCCAATACTTGCAGTGTTTTTGTAGTGCTTTTCATGTATTCAACTATATTGGCAAAAAAACTATGTAACAAAAAAAAAAATGCACATTAAAACACCATAAAAATGTGTGGATTGTATGCAACCTTTTTTTAGGACACGTTTCTGATGTAGCACACTGATATGCTTATGATTTTTATAAGGGGCTGCTAAGTCTTTGGCTTTACCCAGAAAGAAACGAGATAGGATGATGAAACTTTACATTTATTCCACATACTCTCCACTGATGTCATCACACTCCTTAAAAATCGGTATTCCCAGTTCTGTAAGACTAACAAAAAGAAGGATTTTGGTTGTGCCTCAAACCAGGCATCAGTAGCAGCCATGGCATCAGAAATGGTGTGAAATTTGGTACCCTTGAGGTGCTCAACCAGTTGGAAGCCCAGCTCTTCCAGTTTTGCCGTGGTCGCTTGTGCAGTGTGAGCGGAGACGTTGTCTTGCAGGAACAAGATTCCTTTGGACAGCTTGCCGCACCTTTTGGTCTTCAGAGCTGCCTTCAATTGGTCCAAAAGTTCAATGTAATACCTTGCATTGATGGTGGAACCCTTTTGAAGGTAGTCCACTAGCAGCACACCCTCCTTATCCCAGAACACAGACGCCAACACCTTAGTGGATGATTTTTGCACCCTGAACTTCTTTGGACAAGGAAAACCACTGTGCCTCCACTCTTGACTACTCCTTATTTTCAGGGTCATACAAATAAATTCAGGTCTCATCCATAGTGACCAGTCGATTCAGGAAGCTCTCATCAGTCCGGAAATGCTGACAAATGGACCGGGAAGCTTTCACTCGCATGCTTCTCTGTCTGGTCTGTTGTCAAACATTTGGGACCCACTTTGCAGATAGCTTCCTCATGTCCAAATGTTCATGGATAATCACACAAACATGTTCATGGGAAATCCTCATGATGCCTGCTATTGCTTTAGCTAAAATTCGGCGATTCTCCAGTATGAGGTTGTGCACAGCATCGATGATCTCCGGAACGACAACCACTCTCGGTCGTCCAGGACGTTCCTCATCATTGGTGCTGAAGTGGCCCATTTTAAATTTGGGAACCCAGTTCTTAACTGTGGAATATGAAGTGCATTGATCCTCCCAATGTCTGTGACATATCACCATGAATATCCTTCGCAGACTTTCCTTGCAGAAACAAGAAATTTATCCCTCCTCTGCTCTCAGTTGCTGTGAATATTGCATTAGACTCCGCCATTTTGTTTTCCCGTGTGCGTAAAACACTATTGCCATAAGCAACAAACACAAAATTTTGAAGACATATTAGACACATAAGCCTTTCATGTGATGTAACATTCGTTACCATAGAAACAAAAAAAAGATCACAAAGCCAAAGACTTATCAGCAGCCCCTCTTAGATCGGTGGGGTCCAGGTGATAAAACCCCACCAGCCACTGACACAAGGGGGTAGAAGAGCTCAACTGTGTGGATCCAAATTAAAATCTATTACTAGGAACTTGCTTCCTGATAATCGGCAATCACCCAACAAGCAAAATGCACAATTGAGAGGTTAAATGATTTTTAATCTGGTTTAAAAAAAAAAAAAAAAAAATTGTTCCCGCCAACACATTGTGTAAAGTAAATGTGATACCGAAAACAATGTCTGTGCACGGATCACCAATCATGGAGTATTCCAGCCTGACTTCAGGAAACACTCCTTCCTAGCGGAAATTAGAATGGATTTTTATTCCCGAAACATTTTTTGCAGCCTTTTGATTGGTTAGTCCCTAGTTTGGAGTCTTTTCCCATTAGGAGCCGCTTCCAAGAAGTGACCTTCGCTTTCTTTTTTCCCCCACAAGTGAGCTTATAAAACCTCAAGTGGAAATAAACGCTCAGAAAAAACTCAACATATGTACAGCAAAAGTGATTTTATTAAATAAATAAATAATAAATAAATTAAAAATAAATTATAAAAAAAATGAGAAAAAAAGCCAGCATTTTTATGCAATTTTCAGGTATTTCTCAAAACAGTCAAAAAACTGACCCTACAGTTGTTTAAACACAAGCAGGGAAGTTGCCCATGACTGGCGCTAATTGCCGACTTGGCAAGTAAGATAGTTAGATCTGCAATGCTTTTGGAGAAGGATTGCCACAATGTGGGAGAGATGGCCATCAATCAAACAAGCCTTGGGCCAGAAGCTATCACATGTGAATAACAGCCTACACGCAGGGATACGAACAATGGCACCATTCAGGGCAGGCTGAACAATAGATACCTGTTTTATTGCTTGTGGTAGAGGGAGGCAGAGCGCTCCAATCCTCCATTGTTCGGCACAGCCTGATTATCTGAATGACATGTAAATACAGGATATAATGGACCCCAGATTCCCAATCCACCTGCACAGGTAACAATGAAAATGTAGGAGGGAGCTCAGGCAATAGAGTCAGATTATCAGTCATTAGCCACATATTGCCGGGAACGGCTGGGGTGGGCTACTAAAGAAAACCATACAACTATGCGCTCATTTCACTTTATGTAGCTCATTCATTGAAAAATGCTCTTTATATGCAGAAATCCCTGAAAAAATATAGTATTAGTGGCTGATTATCTCACAGCTAGTAATAGACACTGAAAAGCCCAGAAGCAGATGTGGTTTGAGCTTTATAAAGCTAAAACTTCTGAGCACCGGCATTATGGATCTATAGGAGTCCACGTGCCGAAGAAGTAACGAAGGTGATTGGTCACCATTATTAAACACCATGACAAATATAGTTAGTGTCTACACATCGCACCTCTGATGAAGGGTACGAGCAGATTCACACATGTGGGGTCCCCGTGTAGAGCGAGCCACCAAACGTATTATGTAAAATGAATCACTGATCTCACACTGGAGCGCTGTTCAGGACAGGCTTCTTATAGGGGTATGTCATGCACATGTTGCACATACACGGCCACCACATACCAGACTCACCAGCTCCACGGCTGTCGGACAGCTGTTCATTATCCATTCACATTAAGTAGCAGGCCTTCAAGAACAGGGCTGGGATCACTATCGCCAAGGTCAGACTACCCAAGCACACAAAATACTACAAAACCAGAAGGTAAGAAGGTCATTCATGACCAGACTAAATGTATTTTATACATTACTATATACTATATGTTTTAGTGTACATGTTCACTATATGGAAACATGGAGCTTCAGGGAACTCAGAAAGTCATCACCTTTCCACAAGAAAACAGCCCCAAGCCAATGGTGTGATGTGCCCTATTAATATGAAGCTGTGGAGCTCATTTATGGTCTATGGGACTTCTGGCGGTAGCCGGCAGCGCCAAGTTACCTCTGGCACTTCCATAGTCCATGAATGGGCAGCTACTACTCCATTCTGCTGAGACGTTTCAGATATCTTGAATTTTTGTTCTCAAGTTCAGAGATGATCTAAACAGGTGACTGTAGGGATCTTCTTTACTTTATACCATTTCCTCTATGTGTCTTAAAAGGAACCTTCAAATTGTCTCTTCAGGGAGGAAGTAGACAAACTCTGGTTCATCTTAAAAGGAACCTGTCACGTCTGATATACAGTTGTATCTTTGGACAGCATGGTATAGAAAAGTTGTGGCAATTGTGGGGGTTCCTGCACCGTGTATACCTGCGATCGCCGCTGGGTCTCCGGCAGATGTTACAGCTGGCACTCACTCCCAGGAGCGGTGCCCAGCAGTTAAACCCCCTAAATGCTGTGATCAATTGTGATTGCAACATTCAGGAGGCAGGGAGAGGGATCGCTTATCTCTCCCTGGCGATCGGGTCTCTGTAATGCAAACACAGGTACCCGATCGCAGCCATGGCATCCCTGGCTCATCACCGTGATAACCCAGAGTTACTGAGCTACGGATCGCCTCACAGACCATGCCGGATGCATAGTGTGTGAGGTGAAGTGTCAGTGCTGTGAGTGCAGCACTGACCTGTAATCCACTGCAGTCGATTATATCAGACCCAGGAAAAAACGCAAGATATTTTCTGCAGTATTGATTAAATTCTGCAAGAAAAAATTAAGCAGATTGGATCTTTGGATAGCAGAGAAGCCGAGCAGAGCGATGTATAGGTTTGTTGGACGAGATTCGGGATAACATGATATTAATTGAACTCTAAGTTTCTATACATAGGGGTCCAATGGGCAGTCCTACTACATGATTGACAGCCATCTCTACATTTACAGTCATATAAGGAAGGCTTTGGATCATGAGTAGGACCACCCACTGGACCTGTATACATACAAGCACCAGGGATTTTAAGGAATAAAGTAAGTTGTACTGAAGGTTTTCCTACAAAAATGTAACAATCTGATCCTTCTACTTTTCCTGACCTGACCAGTTCCTTTTAATGTGTATGATTCCCATTCCTCTGATAAATCGTTTTATGCTCTCCTCTCTGTATATATTTTGATATCTAGGACAAACTTCTCTCTACAATTAGCTCATCGGCTTCTCAGAATCTATAAGAGCTGATTGAGTTTTCTAGTTAAAAGAAAAAAAGAGGAAGCTAGTCTTTCCCCGGCTACTGTCTCATGACATAACGTACCACTTTTCTCAGAGCTTTCGGTGTATAAGCACTTATTAGTAGCAGTCCTACATAAAGTAGATCTGGAGAAGAGCGGATCCTCCATCGTATGAAGTTCCTAATCTTAGTTCCCTCACACACTTCAGTCATGAGTCTGCCCTGAGGATCCTTCTGTGTCCAGTGACCTCTTCAGACATGTCCATTTCTCATGGGTTCTCCTGCTGACTGCTCTACAGTATTCAGTGAAAACCCCTTTTTAGTCTCCAGCGCCATTCTCTGCATGTCATCTCCTCTGATCTTTAGAAGCCCAGCTTCCAGTATGTGCCCCTCCCCCTTCCATTCAATTCATGGTGTCCCACAGAGTCCTCTATTCTTCTCCTAGAAGGAGTGACTGGGCGAGTTTATCATTCCAGTGTCCTCCTGCGTTTGTGATCTTTGCAGAGCAGAGATACTGAAGCATTGCTAAAATGTTACTGAGATCTATTAAAAGCAATTTCCATCTGCGGAGACCCATAAAGGGGTTTCTTATTTTAGAGTGAAAATATTTGCCCCATTGTTCGTTTTGTAAAGACCATTTCTGCTGTCTCTGCTTGTAGTCACTCTTGTGTACATGGAAGGGCATGTCAGCGCTAGACCAACGGCCCCTCCTGTCATGAAATGTACACAAGCATTGGGGCCCACAAGCGTCATCTCCAGCAGCGCCCCCCATATCGCAGGATATTAATAGTCTTTTCATATAGACCAAAGGGACATATTGGGCCCCTTAGGCTAGAGGGCCTGGAGGCAGTTCCAACAGCTGCACCCATTAGAGGTAATTGGAGGTCTACTGTAGACCACATGGTGGAGAAGAACCTTAGAAATCTACTTTGTGGAGGTCTGGAAGTCCCTGAAGTAAAGGGACACCTATCAGACCCCTCGCAGAGCAGACCGGATCTCACAGGGTGGGGAGTCTAGAAGGAGTCGGCTGGACAAATCATCTAGATAATGTCCACACCTCTTGTTTTGCTGCGTTTTAAGGTACTGTCACACAACGAGATCGCTAGCGAGATCGCAGCTGAGTCACTGTTTGGTGATGCAGTAGCGATCCTGTTAGCGATCTTGTTATGTGTGACACCTACCAGCGATCAGGCCCCTGCTGTGAGATCGCTAATCATTGCAGAATGGTCCAGGCCATTTTCTTCAAAGGCGATGTCCTGCTGGGCAGGACACATCGCTGTGTTTGACACTGTGTGACAGGGTCACAGTGACTGCTGAGATCGTTATACAGGCTGCTACTGAGACCTGTATCGTTCCTGCATCGCTGGTAAGATCTGACTGTGTGACATCTCACCTGCGACCTCCCAGCGACTTACCAGCGATCCCTATCAGGTCGCATCGTTTTCGGGATCGCTGGTAAGTCGTTATGTGTGACTGGGCCTTTTCTTGTGTGATTTGTCTACAGGACATTAGTTTTAAATCACCAATAACAGTGAATTCGAGGCTTGCAGCATTGTTGATCTGCAGTCTACCGATTCAGTGGGGTTTTCTGCAGTCAGAAAAAAAAAGTCTGTGTGTATACGAGATATCTGAAATCTCAAAGCATTGGCTGGCCCTGTGAGGGTATGTGCCCAAGTAGCCGATTTGTGTGCTTTTTTAATGTCTTTCTTTTTCTTCAGCTTTTAAGTTGTGGTAATGGTGGGGGTTCCTGCACTGTACCCCTGCGATCGCCGCTGGTTCTCCGGCTGATGTTAGAGCTGGGACTGGATGTCACTCTAAAGAGTGGTGCCCGGCAGTTAAACCCCCTAAATGCTGCGATCAAATGTGATTGCAATATTCAGAAGGCAGGGAGAGGGATCGCTTCTCTCTGGCCATCAAGGTCACTGTAATACAAACACAGGGACCCGATCGCAGGCATGGCATCCCTGGCTCATCACCGTGATGACCCTGGGTTACTGAGCTTACGGATCGCCTCACAGACCATGCCAAGTGTCAGTGCTGCGAGTGCAGCACAGACATGTAATCCACTGCAGTGATCGAGCACTGCAGTCGATTATATCAGACACAGGAAAAACGCAAGATATTTTCTGCAGTATTTATTAAATTCTGCAAGAAAAAGCGAAGCAGATTGGATCTTTGGACAGCATGGTATAGAGAAAGAAGCCGAGCAGAGCGATGTAGAGGTTTGTTGGACGGGACTCAGGATAAAATATTATTTGAAATCTTTAGCGTTTCCATACATAGGGGTCCACTGGGCAGTCCTACTACATGATTGACAGCCATCACTACATTTACAGTCATAAGGAAGACTTTAGATCACGAGTAGGACCCCCCACTGGACCTGTATCAGACGCAGGAAAAATGCAAGATATTTTCTGCAGTACTGATTAAAATCTGCAAGAAAAAACGAAGCATAAACGCAGCGTGTGCACAAACCCTAAGGGTACACGCCCACTAACATGCTGCATCCTGGATGCAATCTGTCCTCTCCTGCGGGGTCACGAGTGTTGTCTGCAGGAGACTACAGCCGCCTGTGCCCACGATGAGGGTTCAGCCGCTGCGGTCTCTCTGTTCTCCCTGTGGAGAATACTCGCATACCCGCAGCATAAATTGACATGCAGTGGATCAGGAAGCCGCTCCGCATGACACTGTACGCTGTGGCAAAAACTATCACAATGGACAGGAGATTTCTATAAATCCCATCCGCTGTGCTTGTACTGTACAACGCAGCATTTTGGAAACAGCGAAAACACACTGTGGGCAAAACGCTGTAAACGCGGATCATGGGAACGGGGCCACAAGTGAAGCTTTTATTCTGCAAAAAAGAACGTGCTGCAAAACCGCCACCTGTGAACACAGCCTTCGTACTATGCTTCATTCAGATGTTTGGGGGGGTGGGTTGTTTTCTTCTTCAGCATACACTGAAATCACATACAGATGACATTCACGTGCTGTGGTTTCTCCCACGAGCCCATTAATATGAATGGGCAAGTCTGATCCATGACTCGGAATAAAAACGGCCATATCTTTTCTTTTTTTCCCCCCTTACTCATAGACATCTGAGTAGCCCCACACACTATAAGGCCATGTGCCCATGGGAGCTTTTTGCTGCGGAGTTTGCCACGGAAAACCTGCAGATTTCTCTGGATTTTCCAGATAAATCCGCAGGTTCTAGCATGAACAGGCACTCCCCATGTTACCCTATGGGACATGGGGAGTGTCTGTGTCCACGCTGCGGAATCTCCTGCGGAGATCCCTCAGCCGCACCTAACTGCATGTCAATTATTCATGCGGATTTACTTGCGGAGATCCCGGCCCTCCGCTATGGAGATAGAGGCCGGGACGTCCGCAGGTAAATCGCGTGAAAGTCCGCATGTTTCCCGCAGCTATTCCGATCGAAACTCGCAGCTAAAAATAGCTGCGGATGCCGGCGGGCAGCTGCGGGAAACATGCAGCCGTACCTGCGAATGTATCCGCAGGTACGAGCGTCCCGTGGGCACATGGCCTAAGAAGTACATGCATGTTCATCTAGTGTTTGTCACAATAAGGACTTAAAGGGGTTTTCCCACTAAAGGTGCATTTTAATCAATAGACCTTGGAACAAATAATAAGTTCCACTATTTGATGTGTTAGAAAAAATGTTCCTTTTCTGAGAATCTTAGACACGTGCCCCGGTGTCATATCTTCATTGTTGTCCCTAGAAAAGATATAAATAAAATACTAACAAAAATGTGGGGATGTACTCACTTGTTATATACTGTATGTACTAGGCAACAGCTGTGCCTGACCATTCAGGAACATGGTCTGAACATAACACAGCTCATGAGCAGAGGAGGAGTATACAGATAGGACAGTGAGGGATCACAGCTGATTCTTTCTGTGAGGTAAAACATTTCTCTGCCTCTTTAAAAACAATGTTTTCCCTTACAAAAAAACCCCCAAAAAAACAAAAACCAGTCAGCTGGAATCCCAGGCTGTCCTGTCTGTATACTCTTTTTTGCTTCTTCAGTAGATGTGGTATAATCAGATCATATTGCTTAAAATGTACTTTGTGGGACGACCCCTATAAAAGGCAGTACTAGTCAATGACAGAAGTACACTAGATTTTATTAAACAAACAGGCAGTGTTCACATGTTTAAGAATACATTTGGCATATTCACAAGGAATGTTACCACACATGTCGCGAATGTAGCCTTAGGCCACAAACCACCTACTAGACGTGAGAACACTGCCTTTTTGGTCTGTCGAAATGTTATGCATTTGCACACCTCTTATATTTTCACTTCTTCGTATATACAATTTTAACTTGGAGCTTGTGGTTAAATACTGGCATATCTTGTAGGTGGGTCTCAGGGAGTAGAGCCTTAAAGGGGTATTCTCACATTATTAAAATTGCTTTAATTACCGTAGATAGCCAGCATGAAATGAAAAGATTGCAATTGACTTGCTTTTTTTTTTTCTCTTTTCTGTCATTCTTCTGCACTGCTCACTTTTATCTTAAATAGTATACAGCTGGTTTCCATGGAGCTTGACCACTAGTGCCTTACCAGAACTAGAGTACTCCGTTAGGCTAGGTTCACATACGTTTTTTTGACGCTGCATTTGTGCATTTTTTTGGCGGCAAAAAACATACAAAAACGCACCCGCGGCAAAAAAAAACGCGTTTCGGTGTGTTTTTTGCTGCGTTTTTGCTTACTGCATTTTTATGCGTTTTTTATCAGTGAACAATGCCATTAAAGATTGTTGAAAAAAAAAAAAGGTCTGATGTAATTTCCTTCTTCAATATGTTCTTCATTCGCCACTAGTGTATCCAGGAGAGCAGACAGCTGCAGGTCTACAAAGCTCAGCATGCTCCATCCAGGACTGTATGCTGGAGGGAGAGGCAGGGGGAGCAGAACTACATGGCTCAGCATCCTCCATCCAGGACTGTATGCAGGAGAGCAGACAGCAGCTGCAGAACTACAAGGCTCAGCATCCTCCATCCAGGACTGTATGCAGGAGTTTTTTTGCCCCCCCCAAAAAAAATGACATGGGCTTCGCCATATTTTTGTATGCTAGCCAGGTAAGGGCTGCCCCCAACCCCCAGCTGCCTATTTGTACCCGGCTAGGAACCAAAAATATAGGGAAGCCTTTTTTTTTTTTTTTTAAATTATTTCATGAATGTCATGAAATAACTAAAAAAAAAAAAAAAAAAAAAAAAAAAAGACGTGGGCTTTGCCCAATTTTTGAGTCAGACAGCTGGAGATTGGAATCCGCAGTTCAGAGTGCCCAAGCTTTCTGGGCACCCCTGCTGCGAATTACAGTCCGCAGCCGTCCCAGAAAATGGCGCTTTCATAGAAGCGCCATCTTCTGGCGCTGTATCCATCTCTTCCAGCTGCCCTGGTGACGGGTGGCTAACTGGGTAATAATGGGGTTAGGGCTAGCTGTATATTAACAACTGGCCCTAAGCCCGAAATACATGGTGTCACGCCAATATTAGACATGGCCACCATAAATTTCTAGTAAAGATTAAAAAAAAAAAACAACACAGAAAAATATTTTTATTAGAAATAAAACACAACACAATTAGTGACTCCATCTTTATTGAAATAAAGAACCCCCCTCCACAGTAATCCTAGGTCAAGGGTCCCGCGCCATCCAATCCGCATCCAATATTATCTGATCAGTTTGCTGGAAGGCAAAGCGATCATATGATGTGTCAGGTTCAAGGATGGGAATCACATCACACATCAGCTGATTGTATAAAAGCCGTTTATACAATCAGCTGATGCATCAGTGCAAAAAAAAAAAAAATACTCATGTGCTAATTACTGGCAGCTCCTGGAGTGTTCGGATGAGAGCCTGATCCTGTCTGATCGCTGCAGGAGCTGACGGTAATCAGCTGATGAAGTCTCCTGACGGCAGGATCAGCTGATAGGTTAAGCCGGCCGGGCGCTAAAAAGCCGGCGTCACCGCGAGACTTACGATCAGCTGATGCGTCAGGTGACCGCATGAGGTGATCCACCGCCAGGTCCTGCAGCCATCGGACGTGCCTGGGAGCGGGGGTGGCGGTATCTGGAAGAGGAGCTGGGAGCGGACATGTCGGGAGTCTGCAGACAGGCGAGTATGAGATTTTTTTTTTCTACTGTTCACATTTGATTTTGCAGCTGCTTCCATCTCCTGCCCGGACATGGCGCCGCACGGGAGCGGACATGGCACCGCATGGGAGATTGAAGCAGCGGTGGCTGTACCGGGAGGATTCACGCTTCTGTTTACTGACAGAAGGAATCCTCTTCCTGTACATGTCACTTTACTACCCACCCCCTGCATATATAGCTGTGTTTTTAGTCATAGAAACGCACCAAAACGCAGCTATATTTGCAATTTGCGTTTTTCATTGCGCTTTTGAACATCTCATTGAATTCAATGGGTGGAAAACGCAGTGAAAAACGCAAAAATAACTGACATGCTGCGTTTTTTGTGGGCAGCAGAAACACGCAGCTAAAAAAAACGCTGTGTGCAGACAGCAAAAATGAAAACTCAGACTTTGCTGGGGAAGCCAAGTCATGCAGTTTTCTGAGCAAAAATACACCCAAAAAACGTGCAAAAACGCAGCGAAAAACTCACTATGTGAACGTACCCTTACATTCCAGGAGAGGAGTGAACTTTTTACAAGCCAGTCAGCTTTCTCCAGCCATTGATTTCTATACAGCAGTTAGATGCTCACTTCCACACCCTTTCCTCTAAACTCCTGACTAGCTGCTCTTTTCAGTCCTGTAGAATCACAATGCTCAACACCAGGCATCATGGCTCTCATTGTATATAGCTGTGTGACTGTTCAAATGCATTGTTATGCCTATATGCAAATACTCTGATAACTTTGTACACTCCAGAACAAACCACTTATAGTTGAATATGTTACAGCAGAACTAGTGCTGAGCACTGCTCAAAAAAATAAAGGGAACACTTAAATAACACATCCTAGATCTGAATGAATAAAATATTATCATTGAATACTTTGTTCTGTACAAAGTGGAATGTGCTGACAACAAAAATCACACAAAAATAATCAATGGATATCAAATGTTTTAACCAATGGAGGCCTGGATTTGAAGACACACGCAAAATGAAAGTGGAAACAAGTCAAAATGTAAATCAAAACAAGACAAAACAAGACAAAATGAAAGTGGAAACAAGTCAAAATGAGGCTCAGTATTGTGTTTGGCCTCCACGTGCCTGTATATCCTCCCTACAACACCTGGGCATGCTCCTGATGAGGTTGCAGATGGTCTTCTGAGGGATCTTCGCCCAGACCTGGACTAAAGCAACCGCTAACTCCTGGACAGTCTGTAGTGCAACGTGACGTTGGTGGATAGAGCGAGACATGATGTCCAGATGTGCTCAATCAGATTCAGGTCTGGGGAACGAGCGGGCCAGTCCATAGCTTCAATGCCTTCATCTTGCACAAACTGCTGACACACTACAGCGACCTGAGGTCTGTCATTGTCCTGTATTAGGAGTAACCCAGGGCCAACCACACCAGCATATGGTCCTACAAGGGGTCTGAGGATCTCATCTTAGTACCTAATGGCAGTCAGGCTACCTCTGGCAAGCACATGGAGGGCTGTGCGACCCTCCAAAGAAATGCCACCCCACACCATAACTGACCCACTGCCAACCTGGTCTTAATGAAAGATATTGCAGGTAGCAGATCGCTTTCCACGGCGTCTCCAGATGTCACGTCTGTCACATGTGCTCAGTGTGAACCTGCTTTCATCTGTGAAGAGCACAGGGCGACAGTGGCGAATTTGCCAATCCTGGTGTTCTGTGGCAAATGCCAAGCATCCTGCAAGGTGTTGGGCTTTGAGCGTACGTAGGTCCCTTATTCCATCCTCACGAAGTCGGTTTCTAACAGTTTGTGCAGACACATGCACATTTGTGGCCTGCTGGAGGTCATTTTGCAGGGCTCTGGCAGTGCTCCTCCTGTTCCTCCTTGCACAAAGGCGGAGGTAGCAGTCCTTCTGCTGGGTTATTGCCCTCCTATGGCCCCCTCCACATCTCCTGGTGTACTGGCCTGTCTCCTGGTATCTCCTCCATCCTCTGGACACTATGCTGACAGACGCAGCAAACCTTGCCACAGCTCGCATTGATGTGCCATCCTGGATGAGCTGCACTACCTGTGCCACTTGTGTGGGTTGTAGAGTCCTTCTCATACTACCACGAGTGTGAGAGCACAACCAGCATTCAGTGACCAAAACATCAGCCAGAAAGCATTGGTCCTGAGATGTGGTCTGTGGTCCCCACCTGCAGAAACACTCCTTTATTGAGTGCGTCTTGATAATTGCCAATAATTTCCATCCGATGTCTATTCCATTTACACAGCATCACGTGAAATTGATTGTAAATCAGTGTTGCTTCCTAAGTGGACACTTTGATTTCACAGAAGTCTGATTAACTTGGAGTTATATTAGGTTGGTTCAGTGTTCCCTTTAATTTTTTGAGCAGTGTATATATGTTAGCGCCATTTACTAATTTTTCCCCCTGAAATAACCTTTCATTTTCAATTCATGGGTAAAATTTGCATTCAGTTAAAATAAATTTTCCCATTACGGAGTTGCTGCTTATAATAGTCTATGGAGAGAGGACGGGGAGTGAGGAGCTAGGGGGAGAAGTAGATATTCTGCTGCAAGTTCTCCTGAAAGGACAGTTACATATTTTTTGTTATTTCGGCACTTGCAGCAGAAGGTCTGTCTTTAGCTCCTTCCTTTTCACTAAATACAGATTTTACTTGTGAATTGAGAATGAAAGATTACTCCAGGAGGAGAAAGAAGCAGCTATTTCTTATAAAATACATTACAAAGTTGCATAATCTCATTAGGTCTATTCATATATGAAATATAAATGAAATCTTATTCTGTAACAATATGGCTGCATATGAATTACAGATGGACCTTCGAAATCAGATCCCTTCATTGCATCCCATTAACCATATAGCTGGTATTTTTCTATTCGCTGTACAGATGGTAGACGTTTGTGGGGTTTTCACATGTTGCACGACAGGAGTAAATGGGATGGTATATGTACCGTGTATACCCAGCATGCAAAAAATGTGAAATACTCGTATCTGTTCAGAAAGCCTAGGCATGTGCTACAATGCAAGATTCTACAAGTGTGTGCATTACTTCCATGCAAGGCTAAGAATGTATGGATAGGTATGGGCGGCACTCATATAGATAAGAGACTAGGACATGCCACCGTTATGAGGCACGGTGACTAAGCTCCGCAGATCATAACTGTAGGGACTCCGCCTGCCTCGTAAGGACCACGACGTCACATTACAGCAGAATATTCTGCAATATCCGGAAAATGACATCCTGACATCATACTCACACCAAGATGTGAAACTCATTTTATAGAAATGGACCGGACATTCAGTATTTGTCTATATGGCCCCGGATCAGAAAACATCACGAAATCTAGTAGCGGCCACTTACCTAGGTATTATTACACAGGTCTCACTGTAGTACAGTATAGGAAATAAAACTAGGACTAATGGACTATAGTCCAAAGATTAAAGGCCCAGTCACACATAACGACTTACCAGCGATCCTGACAACGATGCGACCTGATAGGGATCGCTGGTAAGTCGCTGGTGAGATGTCACACAGTCAGACCTTACCAACGACACAGTAATGATACAGGTCGCAGTAGCAGCCTGTATAACGAGCTCAGCAGTCACTGTGACCCTGTCACACAGTGTCAAACACAGCGATGCGTCCTGCCCAGCAGGACATCGCCTTTGAAGAATATAGTCAGGACCATTTGGCAATGACTAGAGATCTCACAGCAGGGGCCTGATCGCTGGTAGGTGTCACACATAACGAGATCGCTAACGGGATCGCTACTGCGTCACAGA
Organism: Anomaloglossus baeobatrachus; assembly: GCF_048569485.1. Taxonomy (NCBI): domain Eukaryota; kingdom Metazoa; phylum Chordata; class Amphibia; order Anura; family Aromobatidae; genus Anomaloglossus; species Anomaloglossus baeobatrachus. Next base: position 191,525,133 of record NC_134353.1, read on the forward strand.
AACCGTGCCTCAACAGCGATCTCGTTAGCGATCTCGTTGTGTGTGATGGGGCCTTAACTCTTTCCTGACTGTCCCCTCCCCCACCACATTCCTATAGAAGAATTTGTTTGTAGATCACTGTAACAGACATTATCACTTATCCGCAGCATAGGTGATAAACATATGATCGCTGCGGGTGAAACCACTGGAAACTCTACTGATCCCATGAGCAAAGTCTTAACTTCCCCGCAGCAGAAAGAACATTAGTTTACAAGCATGTCCAACTCTCCGTTAACTTCCATGAGAAGTGATCTACATCCGTGCCATAGAAATTAAAGGCACATGCACACTGCCACTTCATCCACACAAGATCTTGAGACTCCCTTTCTCGGATCAGTGGGGATCCCACCCTCACAGTGATCATACATTATATATGCATGCTGCGGATAGGGGGATAAATGTATTCAGCGGGGGAGCTCCTATAAGTCCACCTTACACCTGATAATTTTTGGTCGTGGAGGAGGAAGGGTTTGAAGAGGGAGAGGGGAACAGCTGATCATCTAGGTCATTAAAAGGTTTGTCTTGATATAAGCTGAACAATCAGGATTAATAAAAAAATAAAAAAAAAAAAAAAAAACCACGGGATTAGGCATATCAAATTTCTACATGTCCAATCCATCACTCTCCTGGAAGATAAACTACTGCCAGAGGTGTTTGGCAGAGGCTTTTCCACTATCTCCCGTCATAATACACCTCCTGCATGAATATGAAGGTTAGGAGCAATCGCGAAGTGTTTGGCAGACCATTACCAAGTGGCCAGTTTCCCATTTAATGCTCAAACTTCATGACCTTCAGTGATTCATATTTTCTACTAATGATAAACTCCGCTGGGAAGTGATTCATATTACCTAGAGTGATTTCTGGTGATTCACACTAGAAGGGGATGCTGTATACACCACCAAGAGGAACCTCAAGAAAAGAGAGCTCAAGAAATAGGAGGCGCACAAGACAAGTCTCTACAGCGAAGGAGAAAACGAGACAATTATTACCATTGTTTCGGATACAAAAGGAAATGGGCTCCTGACAGTAATCAATGCGCTCTACAATCCATAATCCTTCATCTTAGAAGAGCCGCGAGAGGCAGGAAATGACTTTCTGAAGGAAAAGTTTCTTAAGTATTGGTGAAAACTCACAAGGACAAGACAAGAAGAAGACAGATGTTATAAGTAACAAATAAGACTATGTCGCGTCCTTGTCTCAATATTGGGAGATGTATGATTAGTGGCACAGGAGCAGTGCCAGTCTCTACCCCAGGGCAGCGGATGCCAACCTTCATCAGCAGGGCACATATCCGGTGGATGGTTACGAAGAATTACGGAAAAGGGCTTTACAGAGCGTCAGGTCGGAGCAGCCATTGTTTTCTGCTACTTTTCTGATAAGAAAGCTTGATAAACAAGTAACCCAGGGTGCGGCTGTGAAGCTTCGCCCATTTCTCCCACTACAGACGCACGAGTCTGGAGAAATACAGCGGTCAGCGGACCATGGTTTCACAGTTACTACACAAACTAGAGGAAAAATGGAGAACTACTTGTTTCGTCTTTGCGCTTTAGCTTTTTAGAATTTAGAATATCTTAATTATTTTTCTGTCCAGAAAGTCGTATGATGGCTTGGGAGTTTTTTTTTTTTGCGGGAAGAGATGTTCTTCTGAATGACACTAATTAATTTATAATATAGAGTACAGGAAAATTAGGAAAAATTCCAAATGTGGAAAATTGTATAAAAAAATAACCTATTCATTGCACAATAAAAATGACCTTCATATCAGAAAGTTTATGACATCATCAAACGTTATTCACAAATCTGATTTCTCCACGTACCAGAAAAACAGACGCATTATTGTGATCAGACTTTGATTAGAGAACGGTCCGACTGTAAGGCCCTGTGTGCACTGGAAAACGGAATTTTCTTAAGAACCTTCAGGGTCTGAAAGATTACCGCACCAGCGGTAAAAAAAAAAACGTGGCAAACCGCACACGAAAACCGCATGCGGTTTGCTGCAGTTTCCTGCGGTATTGCCGCGGTTTTGCCGCATGTGGGTTGGTACATGTGCTTTAATGCATTCAATGCAATAAAGCACATTGAAAAAAAAAAAAGTAATTTCCTTCTGAGACAGATAGAGGGATAGATAGAGGGATAGATCGAGGGATAGATCGAGGGATAGATCGAGGGATAGATCGAGGGATAGATCGAGGGATAGATCGAGGGATAGATCGAGTCCCTGTGAGCACACGCTGCATTTCTCCCGAGCGGTAATGTGAGTTCACATTACTAGCCGTGGGAAATGCCCTGTGGTTACCGCTGCAGGCTTGCTGCGAAGCTGCATTAAGCCTTTTTGTGTTTTATTTAAAATAAAGGATTTTTCGGTGTGTGCTTATTCACTTTACTTACGGGTTGATCATGTCAGCTGTCTCATAGACGCTGCCATGATCAAGCCTGGACTTAAATGGCAGCGATCCGCTGTCATTTAACTCATTATTACCTGGATAGCCACCGCATCACGGCACCTGGAAGAGCCGGGGACACTCTGGTACTGCCGCATAATGCATGCGACAGTCCCGGGGTAGCTGCGGGCTGATATTCTCGGCTGCGGGAGGGAGGGGGCATTAACCCTGTACCTCGCTCTCCCCAGCCCGAGAATACCGGGCTGCCGCTGTGTGCTTACCTCTGCTGGACGGTAAAAATACAGCGGAGCCCACGAGTTTTTTTTTTCTATATGTCCGTTTGCTTTCTATGTGTATTCTATATGTCTGTGTGTGAGTGCGATGTGTGTGAGTGCGATGTGTGTGTTCTATGTCTGTGTCTGTGATGTGTGTGTGTTTACTCTCTGCTCCGCTTCCTCTTCCTGTAATGACATCACTTCCCTGCAAACCGCAGGGCAGCGATGAACATTACCGCAGGTAAACCGCGAAATACCGGAGGGAATAACGCAGGAAAACACAATGAATCACACAGATTTTGCTGCCTGCGTTATTCCCTGTGGAATTTCACGATTACATGGCAGTCAATGGAGTGAAATCCCGCAGCAACGTGCGGAAAAGAAGTGACATGCAATTGTTTTTGCTGCGGGAATCCCGCAGCAAAATCTGTAGCTGTCAAAATCCGCATAGTGCGCACAGCATTTTTGTTTTCCATAGATTTCGCTGGTGAATCACTGCAGAGATGTTATGAACATTTTCTGCAGCGAAACATGAGGCAAAACCGCAGGAAATCCGCGGGAAAAAACGGCAAGTGCGCACAGGACCTTAATCATTTTCTTGTACGTGAAGAGATAAAAAAAAAAAATAAAATTCAGCCCCTTCTCCAATCTGATCGTCAATGATGTCACCCGAGTGTAGTCTGTAGAATTTTTCATGGACCCATTGACTTGCATTGCCGACCTTCTGATCAAAAATCAGACATGTTTTTGTGATTATCCTCTGTCCTGAAAAACTCACGGACTAAAGGCCGCTTTACACGCTACGACATCGCTCAAGTGATCTCGTTGGGGTCACGGAATTGGTGACGCACAGCCAGCCGCTTTAGCGATGTCGTTGCGTGTGACATCTATGAGTGATTTTGCATCGTCGCAAAAACGTGCAAAATCGCTAATCGGTGACGTGCCCCCTATTTAATTATCGTTGCTGCTGCAGGTACGATGTAGTTCCTCGTTCCTGTGGCAGCACACATCGCTATGTGTGACACCACAGGAACGATGAACCTCACCTTACCTGCAGCCGCCGGCAACGAGGAAGGAAGGAGGTGGGCGGGATGTTACGTCCCGCTCATCTCCGCCCCTCCGCATATATTGGGCGCCCACTTAGTGACGTCGCTATGACGCCGAACAAACCGCCCCCTTACAAAGGAGGTGGTTCGCCGGTCACAGCGACATTGCTAGGCAGGTAAGTAGTGTGACGGGTCTGAGCGATGTTGTGCACCACGGGCAACGATTTGACAGTGTCGTATAACCGATGGGGGCGGGTACGCACGCTAGCAATATCGGTAACTATATTGCAGCGTGTAAAGCGGCCTTAAGGAATAAGTGCTATCTGTGAAAACCAGAAAACAGTAATGGTATGTGAAAATCAGCCATATGAATGAATATGTTCACGTATCACTTTCTTGTGCAGGAAAACCTGACCTTTTAGCTAAATAAGCTGCAGTTTTTGGTGCAAATTATGGGTGTCATTTGTCTAATAATTAATAAAAATAGTTTTCTTCACCAAAAACACAGTAAATACACATGATTTTGTTTTCTATAAGGTTTTTTCCCCACTTACTCATTGCTCTTTATGGTGATAAAAATGCTGCATAATCGCTGAAAGAATTGACATGCTGCATATATAACCCCTTAACAACCGCAGGAACTAAAATTACGTCATAGCGGTGATAGTGTTAATACCTGTGGGCTGCTGCCGGCAGCCAGGGGAGATCGGTGCACATCTCAGCTGATTTATACAGCTGACATGTGTGCCTGCTAGGCACGAGCAGAATCGCATTCTGGCCGTGCCTTTTAACCCCTTAAATGGCACTGTCAATATGTGACAGCGCCATTATAATAGCGATCGCGCTATAACTTTACTTACAGGCCGATTCCAGGAGTCATGTGACATGATCACATGGATCAGGTGGTTGTCATGGTAGCACAGGGTCATGTGATGACATGACTCAGATCCTGTAAGAAACAGCCGATTGCTGCTTGTTACAAGAGCTGATCATTTCTCCCGGTCTGAGCGATGCTGTTCTGATCGGGAGAAATGAATGAGCGATCAGACTGCTGATCATCATAGTCCCCTAAGGGGACTAGTAAAATAAAATAAAAATTAAAAAAAAAATAAAAGTTCAAATCGCCCCATTGAAAATTAAAGGGTTAAAACAAATAAAAACAATACACACACATTTGGTATCGCCGCATTTAGAAACGCCCGATCTATCAAAATACAAAATGAATTAATCTGATCGGTAAACAGCGTAGCAGCAAAAAAAAGAGAATTTTGTTTACTTCCCGTAAATTCTTTTTCTTATAGTTCCGACATGGGAGACCCAAACCATGGGTGTATAGCTTCTGCCTCCGGAGGACACACAAAGAACTACACTCAAAACGTGTAGCTCCTCCCTCCCAGCATATACACCCCCTGGTAGCCAGTCCTAGCCAGTTTAGTGCAAAAGCTGAAGGAGGACATCCACCCACAAGTAGAGATAGAGCAAAACCCGGAACAACCGGAACCTCTGTCTACAACAGCCGGTGAAAACACACGGAACAAGAAAACTGCCAACAGGCAACAGGGAGGGTGCTGGGTCTCCCATGTCGGAACTATAAGAAAAAGAATTTACGGTAAGTAAACAAAATTCTCTTTTTCTTTATCGTTCCTTATGGGAGACCCAAACCATGGGACGTCTCAAAGCAGTCCATGGGTGGGAAATAAACAAACACTGAGAAGTAGGCGAAACCTAACTTCACAAATGGGCGACAGCCGTCCGAAGGATGCGTAAGAAACAGCGGTGCGTGACACATAGATCCGGAGCGTCCGCACCAAATCTAAAGCATGCAACGCTTTCTCAAAGCGATGCATAGGGGCCGAACAAAATGAAAGACAAAGAAATGTCCTGGTTAAGGTGGAAAGGGGACACCACCTTAGGGGGAAGGCCCGGAGTTGGACGGAGAACCACCTTGTCTTGGCGAAAAAAAACAAAAAAGGGTGACTCCGAAGAGAGCACAGTCAAATAAAAGACTCTCTTGAGATAAATTATGGCCACCAGAAAGACCACTTTCTGTGAAGGACTAAACAACGAAACCTCCCTAAGAGGCTCAAAGGGGGGTTTCTGTAAGGCCATGAGAACCCGAGTAAGGTCTCAGGGATCCAGAGACCGCCGGTAAGGCGGAATGATGTAAGATGCGCCCTGCATGAAGGAGCGCACCTGGGCCAGGTGGAGGGCCAGTCGGGCGATATGCCGCTGGAACAATGCTGACAGAGCCGAGACCTGTCCCTTGAGGGAATGAGGGACAGACCTAGCTGCAGGCCGGACTGTAGAAAGGACAGGATGGTCGGCAAGGAAAAAACGGCCAAGGAGCATGGCCGGAAGAACGACACCAGGACAGGAAAATTCTCCAAGTCCTGAGGTAAATCCTGGCCGAGGAAGACTTCCGAGCCTGAGTCATAGTGAAGATGACCTCGGAAGGAATGCCTGAAGCCGTAAGGATTCAGGGCTCAAGAGCCACGCCGTCAATCTGAGAGCCGCAGAATTGTTGTGGAAAACGGACCCTCTGAGAGAACGTCTGGCCGGTCCGGGAGATGCCACAGCACCTCTACGAACAGACGGAGCAGGTCTGGAAACCAAGCTCGCCTGGGCCTGGGGCGAAAAGTACGACCCGACGGCCCTCCATTTTGATCTTGCGCAGGACTCTGGGCAAGAGAGCTAGAGGGGAAACACGTAGGCCAGACGGAACTGGGACCAATCTGGAACCAGCGCGTGCCAAGGCCTGAGGATCGTGGAAGCGAGCCACGTAAACCGGGACCTTGTTGTTGTGCCGGGATGCCATAGATCCACTTCCGGAGTGCCCCGCCTGCTAAATTGACCAGAACACTGCCGGATGCAGGGCTCCCCCGCCGCTGCCCACGGTTAGACGGCTGGGATAATCTGCCTCCCAGTTTTCTGCGCCTGGGATGTGGACTGCGGATATGGTGGACTCGGAGTCCTCCGTCCACTGAAGGATATGTTGAACTTCCAACATTGTTAGGCGGCTGCGAGTCCAAGGACTACAGCCCTGATTTCTAGCACATTGATCGAAAGGGCTGATTCGGACAGTGTCCAAGTGCCCTATGCTCTGTGGTGGAGAAACTGCTCCCCAGCCGGATGGACTGGCCCGTGGTCAGAATCACCCAGGACGGGGCCAGAAAGGAGCGTCCCTGGTACAGAGAGAGGGGCCGAAGCCACCACTTAAGGAGAGCTTCTGGTCTGTGGCGACAGAGCCACCAGTCTGTGCAAGGAAGAAATCCCTTGCCCCAACAGCGGAAAATGTCCAGCTGCAGGGGACGCAGACGGAACTGGCAAGGGGAACCGCTTCTATTGACGCCATCATCTGACCCAGCACCTGCATGAGGTGCCTGATGGAAGGACGGCGGAGCCTCAGCAGAGAGCGAACCGCGAGATGAAGAGACTGCTGTATGACTAAGGGCAGCTTCACAAGCGCCAGCCGAGTCTCGAATTGCATCCCTAGGTACGTAAGTTCCCGGGTCGGGGTCAGAGTGGACTTGCAAGCGTGGCGAGAGTGAGCGAGACACTCCGCTGACAGTCTGCACTGGATGAAGCCCTGACTAGAAGGGCGTCCAGGAAGGAATCACTACCAACCCCTGGAGGAGCAGCACCGCAATTGGTGAATACACAAAGGGCCGTGGCTAGCCCAAGGGGAGAGCCACGATTGGAAATGTTCCTCTCTGATTACAAAACGTAGCCAACGCTGGTGGGAAACTGCGAATGGCACATGCAGAGAGACATCTCTGATGTCGATGGATGCTAAGAAATCTCCTTGGGTCATTGACTGATCGCAGAGATTTCTGTAAAATTGCCGCACCTGAACATGCTGGTTGAGAAGCTTGAGATCCAGGTCGGAAGCACCGTCCTTTTCGGGGACTAGGAAGAGATTTGAGTAGAAATCTCAGAACCGTTCCCAGTCGGGAACTGGTACAATTACTCCATTGGCCTGCAAGAATGCCACGGCCTGTGAGAAGGCGGCTGCCGTGGAGCAGGGGGGAGTTGTCAGAAAAAATCTGTTTTGTAGCCGTGGGAGAGGGTAACCCACACCCACTGATCGAAGACGTGTTGCAACCACACGTCGCCCAAGAGGGAGAGCCTGCCACCGACCAAGGACGTTACTGGCGTGGCCAGATAATCAAGAGGAGGCTGCCCTGGTGGCAGCAGCTCCTGCCGACTTAGGACACGGCTTCATGCGCCAGTTGGTTTACGGACCTTGGCTGAGATAGTGGACGAGGCCGAGGGCTTAGAGGACGACCAGTTAGAGGAAACGAAAGGAACGAAACCTCGACTGGTTCCTGCCCTGGAAGGTTTCCTGGGTTGTGGCATGGAAGTACTCTTCCTGCCAAAAGCTTCCTTAATAATTTCATCCAGTTGTTCACCGAATAGACTGGTCCCAGCAAAAGGGAGTCCAGCAAGGAACCTTTTAAGAAGCATCTGCCTTCCACTCTCGAAGCCACAGGAACCTGCGGATAGCGAGGGAAGTGGCCGAGGCCACCGCAGTGCGGTGACAGTCTCCAGCTATAGGATGAAAAGACTGAAGCCTGGAAGTTAAGGCAACCCATTCGGGCAAAAAAGGCCCTGGTGAGGGAATGCATCTCCTCCCAAGAAGCAGAGATGGCCTGAGAGCTCGTACTGCTGCAAAGATGGGGAGAACGAGGCCCCTGCCGCCTCATATATAGATTTGTCCAGAAGGACAACCTGGCGGACAGTGGGATCCTCAGAGAGGAGCCGACAACTGTCCGGGCTGAAAATCTAGACCCCGGAGGGTCCACCCTTGGTGAATGAGCCCACTCCTTGACCACCATTGGTGGAAGGGGGAAACAGTCATCAGAACCACGCTCTGGGAAGCGTCTGTCAGGACAAGCTCTGGGCTTGGTCACAGTGACCTGAATAGTGGAGTGGATAAGGAACACACTCCTTGTTCTCTTAGGCAAGGTACACTGATGCTTTGCTGCCAAAGAGGGGTGCTCCCCTGATACAGGCGGATTGAGGTCCAGTATAAATATAATGGACGCAATCAAATCATTAGCATCTGCGTCACTTTCGGACAGATCAATAGGGTACATGGAGAGCGTCCGAGCCCCCAGTAAGTCAGAAGTACGCTTAAGAAAGCGTTTGTCAGGACAGGCCCTGGGTTTAGTCACAGTGGCCTGCTCTCTTAGGTGAGATAAACTGATGTTTTCCTACTCTGACACTGGAGGGTTAAGGTCCAGAACGGAGTTAATGGACGCTATCAAATCGCTAACATCTGCATCACCATCGGTATCAATGGGGTACAGAGACGAAGCGTCTGAGCCCACAGTAAGGGTATCCTCCTCGCCATGTGACTCGGCCCGTGAGGCAGAGCCGTGGGGCGAGGAAGGAGAGGAGTCCCTGCGTCCCCGTTAGGAGGACGGGGTCTGGGATTAGATGAAACAGACTCTGTGAGCTCTGCAGAGCGAGCTGGAGCATCAGAGGCACCCTGAGAAGGGGGCTGATGTATGCTTAGCAGCGTCCGAGACAACTGTCCAATGGAGTCTGCAAAGGACTGGGAAATAGCATTGGAAAAAGATGCTACCCAAGACAGGGGTTCAGCCTGGGGAGACTCCAGGCTGAGGCACCACCACATTAGACCATTACAGTGTGTGGTCTGTGCCGGTTCAGGCAATATGACCTTACATGCAGAGCATGTAGTGTACAGCCTTGGAGCCTTGCTCCTAGTGTGAGCCATGCTGCTGAGGAGGGGGTTCTATAATAAAGAATTAACTCCTTCAGAATGCCCTGAGAGTGCATAAAAGTGCACAACCAAAGGTTGTGACTTATCAGGCCGCTATTATGTGCGCCCCCTGGATTCCAAGCCTGGACCCCCAGCCAGATATTCACTCCCTCTGCACTGCAGAGCAGCCAGCGCCGACCAGTGTATTAAGAACGCTGAGAAAATGGCGCCAGAGTGAGGGGGGGGGCGGGGGTTAACCCAGGAGCGGGAATCGGAGGGCTAAGGAGATGTACACGGGAGGGAATCATCTCCTCAGATAGGAGTGTCCTCCCCTGTGCAGAGCGGCCGGCGGGCGGCGCTGCAGCGTCCCCCTGCATGACTGACATGCAGGGGAACGAAACGAAACTAGGCCGCGGCTGAAGCCGGGGCCTAGAGTTATGCATGCGGCCGACAATCAGGCATCATCGGCGCGGTTCCCAGTAAAAACCGTGGAACCGGCCGGAAACAGTAAAAAGCAGCATTATCAAAGTAAATCACTGTCCCCCCCAATAAAAGTGCCCCACATTGCAGAAGGACCCTCTGAATAACGTCTCTATACTTAGCTTTGAGACGCAGGGCCCAGTCCCTGGTGGGGTGGGGGTTCAGTGCTCCTTCCAGCAGGGTCCTGCACAAGGGCTGCGGATGGAAGCCGGTCTCCTGCAAGGCAGTGAGAACCGTGTTGGCTCTAACTTCAAGCCAGAGCCCCTAAGGGATGGTGAAGGAGCGCGGCATGAAGGGCTCCTGCCCTGAAGTCAACCTTAACAGCACCGCCGCCAGGGGGGTGAGAAGGGACATGCCGGGAGTCCAGTGGACCCGCTTTTCTTCCAAATCTTTAGAAAAAATGAAAAATCAAAAAAGAGGATGCATGTGTGTGTGTGTGATCCTCCTGACACACAAAGCAAAAACTGGCTAGGACTGGCTACCAGGGGGAGGGAGGAGCTACACGTTTGAGTGTAGTTCTTTGTGTGTCCTCCGGAGGCAGAAGCTATACACCCATGGTTTGGGTCTCCCATAAGGAACGATAAAGAAAAAATTCTAAACGCCAAAATTACAGGTTTTTTTTGGTCGTCACAAACTTTGCACAAAATGCAATAACTGGCGATCAAAATGTAGCATCTGCGCAAAAATGGTACTGTTAAAAAACCTCAGCTCGAAATGCAAAGAATAAGTAGTCACTAAGCCATAGATCCCGAAAAATGAGAACGCTATGGGTCGCGGAAAATGGCACAAAACGTACGCTACTTTTTTGGACAAACTTCTGATTTTTTTTTTAACCCCTTAGATAAAAAGTGAACATATTCATGTTTCGTGTCTACGAACTCGCACCGACCTTAGGCATCATTTGGACACATCCGTTTTACCATATAGTGAACAATATGAATAAAATATCTCAAAAACAATAGTGCAATCTCACTTTTTTTTGCATTTGGAATTTTATTGCGCTTTTCAGTACACTATATGGTAAAACTCATGATTTCATTTAAAAGTACAGCTCGTTCCACAAAAAACTAGCCCTCACATGACCATAACGACTGAAAAATAAAAAAGTTACGTCTCTCAGAAGAATGGCGAAAAAAAAATGGAAAGCGCAAAATCAGCCGGTTGTGAAGGGGTTAAAAAACGCAGGCATTTTCCAATTCAGTCTGGGGGAAAAAAAAAACAGCAATCACGTGCATGAGATTTCTGAATGCACAACTTTAGCTGGCACTGTAAAGAAAAGCAGCGTTTAATTTGCATGGAGAGACCGCAGCAAAAAAAAAAAAAAATGTTATGAAAATGCAACATGTGAACGTAGCCTAAAGGCTTGTTTTTTTTAGCAGCAGTTAATGAGGAGAGAGCAGTAAAATGCTGAAGTGCATATTACTCAAATCGAGCAGGATGGACGCACGGACGGGTTAAGGCCCCTTTACACACAGACTTTCTAGTGATCCCACCAGCGATCTCAACCTGGCCGGGATCGTTGGAAAGTCTCTAACAGTCGCTGGTGAGCTGTCAAACAGGCAGATCTGGCCAACTTCGCAGCAGCGATACGGACCTGCAGAACGACCTCGCTGGAAAGGGAACGCTAGCACGCCTATGGGCTGGGTTGCTAACGATGTCGTAACAGTGTCAAACACACCGATACATACTGCGCAGCGGGAAACAAAGGACCAAAGAATGGTCCTGAACGACTTGTAGTGATCAGCGACCTCACAGCGGGGGCCAGGTCGCTGATGCGTGTCACAAACTGCAATGTCGCTGGGGAGGTCGCTATTACGTCACAAAACCGATGACGTTACAGCGATATCGCTAGCGATGTTGCAGTGTGTAAAGGGGCCTTTAGAGTACACAGTATAATGGAAGTGAATGAGGAACTCTTCCGGAAGACCCGTACAGAAGGTCTAGGGGTAGTGTTGGGGGAGGAAAATTGGTAAACTGGATGGAAACTGTGCTCAAATGGAAGGAGAAGAGCATGGGGAAGACGTCTGGCCTCTTCTGACTACCAGGTCGCTACTGGGAACAATGTTGTCAGAGTATTACACCACTAAAACATACAAATTCAGAATTGGCACATTCATTGTGATGTGACACTTCTGCGGCGGCTGTGAGCTGCTATTTTTAGGCTGGGAAGGGCTTAACCATGGGCCTTCCCAGCCTGATACTACAAGCTAACAATCTATAAGGAAACATGGGGGACACAAAAGGTAAAAAAATCTTGTGATGTATGGTCCAGCCTTTCCTATAATAGGGGTTTTCATATATAGCTGCATGAAGCAGTCATTAGCTAGAACAATTATAAAGTGCTATTGGGTGCATGGAGGGTGGGGAGACAGGTGAATATGAGGGTCCAGATTTGGAGGAAAATTTAGGAAGGGAGGGAACAGAGAAGAGTTAGATTAGGCAGGTGAGAGGCCCGTCTGAAGAGATGGGTTTTTAGAGCACAAAATTGTGGGGTTAGGCATTAATCAGATTGCCGGGTAGTGCAGTCTAGAAGCAGTACAAAAAACTGGAATGGGGTGCACAGCCAATTGCTGTCATATTGGCAAATTGTACACCGATACCAGGGGAATGATGTACCAAATCAAATAAAGTACATTTCTAATGAAGAAGTAGGCCTCTGAAGGTCCCTGCGGGCTAAGAGGCGTACCAATGAGTAGTACTACTGAACGCAGGGCCCAAAGTCCACACCGTCAGTGAAACAAGAACATTCGGGTGACAAGACTGGCAAACTACACAAATGAGTATGAGATGAAGCAAAAATAAGTACATGAACAAACATACAACCTGTGGAATGCCAAAGACCTGTAACAGATGCAACAAACAATAGAGGGTGAAAAACCCCCAAGTAAAAACCCAGTTAACCATGTCCTCGCAAGGGAACAGGAGAAAGCTAGTAGGGTCTCCAAGAAGACGAACATCTGAAACCCTCAGATTTCAAGAAAAATGAGCATCTTAAACCCACACATATCGCTGCATGAATATATAGCTTCTTCAGGAGAATACCTAGAGAACTGGTGCAGCATGAGAGAAGTCTTTGAGACAGAAGTGGGAGGTTAGGATTAAAGAGGATGAATGTCTTAGATCAGTTCCAGAATATAAAGCACTAGTAGTGTAATAGAGGTGAGGGAGGAGATGTATGGCAGTGCAAAAATGTTGGGAGCTTTGTGGGTGAGAGCGATAAGTTTATATTGAACTCTGTGGCGGATTGGTAACCAGCGCAATGACTGGCACAGGGTGGTGACATCAGTGAAGCGGCTGGACAGTAATACGACCTTGTCTGTAGGATTCAGTACGGATTGTAGAATAGAGAGTTTAGTAAAGATAAATTAGAATAATTAGAATAAAAGAGAGTTGCAGGAGTCCAGACGAGATTTAAAACCTTTTAAAAGGAGGCCTAAAAATCATTAGCTTGTGGCATATTCCCTGGTGTAAACTGAGATATGCCATCAATGACAGGATAGCGATCATTCGCCGGATCTGCCATCTGATCATTGCTTCGTGTAAGTCCTAAACAACCAACGGTTGACTTTAAATCCTCTCTTCCCATGTATAAAGACCCAGTGTCTTAGCCTACAGACATCTAACCCAGAAATGGAAGAATCAAACACCACATCCCATCAATTACAGCATATTAATATGTACATTACATTTCCAATAAGACCTATAAAATACCATATTAAGATGTTCACTCGGGATCCACCTACCTGCTCCTAGGGAGAAACATGGACTCTTTGATGAACACAGACCCAGAAAGAAGGATATACCAGCAACTTCCAATGTCATCTGGGCTGAAATTAAAGAAAATAGAGACAATAATTAACATATAATAAACTCAAAGGGTCACATAACAGACAAGTGTAGCTGGCAATCACCTACACTAATGAAATATCCTATTAGTAATGTTAATAGCGTGCAGCCATCCATGATGTGTACACCAACACGAAATGATGAAAAGTGGAATTGCTCTGACTTCTGAGATGACAGACCGGATTACACAAGACCGGCTTTACCAAAGACAACTCTAGACAGGAAGTGAAACCGCCAACTTGTGGATTTTTTTGCATTTCCTGAGCTTCGATTTGATTTTCAGGCATTTTCCAGCACTTTACATTTTTACGTATCAGCTAAATTGTAGGCAAGTTTAACAAATTCCAATAAAAGGGAAGTAAAAATGTGGTTACGCTCCAGCTATGGAAGCGAGCAGCCAGAGATCAGACACGCTGGAGTTTCTCTCCACCTAGTGGACACAGCAGGGCTGACGGCATATGACTGGTATGGCACAGGGATACCTTACAGAGCCCGATATGGGAAGGTGCCATTGTACGGTAGCCTGAGAACATGCAATACAGATAAACTCTGGCAATGACGGAATTACTGGACAAAGGGTCCTTTATACGGCTCCTGATAACAGGTTATGTCGGACAATGAAACCACTCCAGAAAGCCCGCCACCACTGTACAAACACCAACTACCCATGCCAGCCCCGATAATCGTCACAAACCAGCAACTCATACAATGGATCCAAACTGATTGGACAAGCGATTGGTCCACAACATTTATCAGAAATCAACTAATCTTTGACCAGCAAGCGAAAAAAAGCTTTTCTTTTCATGGTTTCATCACTAAACATACTGGGAAATGGGTTGAAAAAAGAACATTTGAACAATTAAAATAAAATGAAAAAAGGTTGCTTGGGATTAGGAAAAAAAGCTCTATCAAAGCACCACTCTTACCCTAGAGCACCACTCTTACCCTAGAGCACCACTCTTACCCTAGAGCACCACTCTTACCCTAGAGCACCACTCTTACCCTAGAGCACCACTCTTACCCTAGAGCACCACTCTTACCCTAGAGCACCACTCTTACCCTTGGGCAGGGTCCAGTATCATTAATGGTGCCCTTAATCCTTTGATATTGAAAGCTATTGCTCTTTAGTACAGACATACACCATAATGCTAGGCTCATGTGCTTCCCTCTTCCAACAACTTACAATATCTTCCTGGAGTGCAACAGGAGCGGGCCTATGAATGCAAAATGCTCAATCCTTATCATTTGGACATCAACTGTTGGGGAGAGTCGGGATGACCCTATACACATTAAACAGGTGTCATGTTTGCCCAATTTTAATCTAACACGTTATGGGGTCCTTACCGCACTGCTTTAACCCAACGCTTATATCATTAGCCGGTTGCTAGACCGAGTGAATGGCCACCACTCAGACATACAAATTACAGAAAGGCACTAGACAGGGCTCCATATTGTTGCCACTTCTCTTGGCCTTGGCCACTGAACCCTTGGTGTGTAGCCTAAGACAGTGAGAGGAGAAAATGAGGAGCGAGGGAGTATCTATGCAGACGATATGCTGCTTCATCTAGATCAGGGTTTCCCAAACTCTAGTCCTAGGTCCCCGACAAGTCATGTTTTCAGGATTTCCTTACTATTGAACAGGTGATGGAATCATTATCAAGGCATCACCTGTGCTATTTAAGGAAATCCTGAAAACATGACCTGTTGGGGGTCATGAGGACTGGAGTTTGGGAACCACTGGTCTAGATAACGTAACATCTTCAATCAGTCCAATAAGACCAATTATAAATGGCTCCGGAAGTTGGTCAGGTTAAATCAATTAACTGGACCAAATCTGTTCTGATGCTGATATAATATATAATTATTGCCCATTCTTCATTTGCAAACAGCTTGAGCCCAGTGAGGTTGGATGGAGAGCGTTTGTGAACAGCAGTTTTCAGCTCTATCCACAGATTCTCGATTGGATTCAGGTCTGGACTTTTACTTGGCCATTCTAACACCTGGATACGTTTATTTGTGAACCATTCCATTGTAGCTTTTGCTTTATGTCTGGGTTCATTGTCTTGTTGAAAGACAAATCTCCGTCCCAGTCTCAGATCTTTTCCAGACTCCAACAGATTTTCTCCAAGAATGGTCCGGTATTTGGCTCCATTCATCTTCCCATCAATTTTAACCATCTTCCCTGTCCCTGCTGAAGCAAAGCAGGTCCAAACCATGATGCTGCCATTACCATGTTTGACAGTGGGGATGGTGTGTTCAGGGTGATGAGCTGTTTTGCTTTTATGCCAAACATTATTTGGCATTGTGCCCAAAAAGTTCGATTTTGGCTTCATCTGACCAGAGCACCTTCTTCCACATGTTTGGTGTCCCAGGTGGCTTGTGGCAAACTTTAAATGACACTTTTTATGGATATCTTTGAGAAATGGCTTTCTTTTTGCCACTCTTCCATAAAGGCCAGATTTGTGCAGTGTACAATTGATTGTTTTCCTATGGACAGACTCTCCTACCTGAGCTGTAGCGCTCTGTAGTTCATCCAGAGTGATCATGGGCCTCTTGGCTGCATCTCGGATCAGTCTTCTCCTTGTTTGAGATTAAATGTTTGAGGGACAGCCGGGACATGGTAGATTTGCAGTGGTATGATACTCCTTCCATTTCAATATGATTGCTTGCACAGTGCTCCTTGGGATGTTTAAAGTTGTGGAAATCTTTTTGTAACCAAATCCAGCTTTAAACTTCTCCACAACAGTATCACGGACCTGCCTGTTGTGTTCCTTGGTCTTCATGATGCTCTCTGCGCTTTAAACAGAACACTGAGACTGTCACAGAGCAGGTGCATTTATACGGAGACTAGATTACGCACAGGAACCTCTGGAGTGAGTTTGCTGCACTGAAAGTAAAGGGGCAGAATAATATTGCACGCCCCAATTTTCAGTTTATTCTTTTTTACAAAACTTTAAAATAAGCAATAAATTTCATTCAACTTCACAATTGTGTCCCACTTGTTGTTGATTCTTCACCATAACATTAACATTTTTATCTTTATGCTTGAAGCCTGAAATGTGGAAAAAGTTTAAAAAATTCAAGGGGGCTGAATACTTTTGTAAGGCACTGTCCACTTTCATTCCCTATTTCGCTCTTTTCCATTCCCTCTCGGCTTATTTTCTATTTTTTTATTCAATACAGTACCATGCAGCAAAGAATAAAAAGCAACCTGCCCATGTATATACTAAAGAACGGGTGGCATTAATGGGTTAAGCTGATGAAATATTCACACCATGGCAGGCCAGGCTGCATTTTAACAAATACGAAAATACAGTAAAAATAAAAAAAAAAGAAGTAGAGATGAAGACGTGAGACACCCTGCAATTCTACTTTCAAGATTGAATTGGAAAAGCCATTTCAGAACGATTAGCTTGTAGCCAGAGACCCATGCTGGGCTGCTGCGGCACGTGACCCGGCTGATACAAAAAGGATGACGACATCGTCAGACTATTATGTTCATCAGCCCACAAGAAGCCTGTCATTAGCGGCAAGCACCACTGCTCTCACTGTGGAAATAAAAGCCCCTTTTGCTTGATGATTCAGTTACTGAAGGTTCATAAATCCCCAATGTATGAGGTTTGTAGAAAGATCTGACCTCTGGATGACAAGATACAAGAGAAGCGACATCTGCTTTATTATCGGCATTCTGCGTTCTGGATGTGGGATCGTATAGCAGTGATCGGGGGGGATCTGGGCATCCTCTAGCCATGCGGCTTTATTTTATGCCCTTTCTTTGGCATATATGCATTTACAAACAGAGCTGGGAAAGCAAGATGAAAGGGGCAATATCATCATTTTATATATACACAAAAATTTCACTCCATCCGACTGTCACCATATGTGGACTCTGCAGGGCTTATATCTAGTGTGCATGGTAATATAAAAACATCGGCGTACTATGGCTGCAACCAGACAGAACAACAAGTGTTTTTAATGTTTTTCAGATTTCCCAGAAGCTGCTCTACAGGAACTAAAAATAAAAACAAGAACTGAGTAATGAACGCATAGAAGGGTCCTCCATGGCAGAACGTGATCACATGACTTTAGGAGGTGTAATTGTTTTGTTTAACTGGGGCTTCAGAGTGTGACCCATGACTGGAGTACTGCTTCCCCCTCCTAGTAAAAGTACCGTATACTATGTACATACACACCGGTAGTGTATACTATAAATACAGTCTATGTACTTAGTCCTGTTTTAGTCTACGTTTTACAATTTACATTTTTACACAAAATAGAGGTGCTGGTATTGGCGCAGCTACCACACAGGAGCTCAGGGGCACAGCTACCACACAGGAGCTCAGGGGCACAGCTACCACACAGGAGCTCAGGGGCACAGCTACCACACAGGAGCTCAGGGGCGCAGCTACCACACAGGAGCTCAGGGGCACAGCTACCACACAGGAGCTCAGGGGCACAGCTACCACACAGGAGCGCAGGGGCACAGCTACCACACAGGAGCTCAGGGGAACAGCTACCACACAGGAGCTCAGGGGCGCAGCTACCACACAGGAGCTCAGGGGCACAGCTACCACACAGGAGCTCAGGGGCACAGCTACCACACAGGAGCTCAGAGGCACAGCTACCACACAGGAGCTCAGGGGCACAGCTACCACACAGGAGCTCAGGGGCACAGCTACCACACAGGAGCGCAGGGGCACAGCTACCACACAGGAGCTCAGGGGCACAGCTACCACACAGGAGCTCAGAGGCACAGCTACCACACAGGAGCTCAGGGGCACAGCTACCACACAGGAGCTCAGGGGCACAGCTACCACACAGGAGCTCAGGGGCACAGCTACCACACAGGAGCTCAGAGGCACAGCTACCACACAGGAGCTCAGGGGCACAGCTACCACACAGGAGCTCAGGGGCGCAGCTACCACACAGGAGCTCAGAGGCACAGCTACCACACAGGAGCTCAGGGGCACAGCTACCACACAGGAGCGCAGGGGCACAGCTACCACACAGGAGCTCAGGGGAACAGCTACCACACAGGAGCTCAGGGGCACAGCTACCACACAGGAGCTCAGGGGTGCAGCTACCACACAGGAGCTCAGGGGCGCAGCTACCACACAGGAGCTCAGGGGCGCAGCTACCACACAGGAGCTCAGGGGCGCAGCTACCACACCGGAGCTCAGGGGCGCAGCTACCACACCGGAGCTCAGGGGCGCAGCTACCACACCGGAGCTCAGGGGCACAGCTACCACACAGGAGCTCAGGGGCACAGCTACCACACAGGAGCTCAGGGGCACAGCTACCACACAGGAGCGCAGGGGCACAGCTACCACACAGGAGCGCAGGGGCACAGCTACCACACAGGAGCTCAGGGGAACAGCTACCACACAGGAGCTCAGGGGCGCAGCTACCACACAGGAGCTCAGGGGCGCAGCTACCACACAGGAGCTCAGGGGCGCAGCTACCACACAGGAGCTCAGGGGCGCAGCTACCACACAGGAGCTCAGGGGCGCAGCTACCACACAGGAGCTCAGGGGCGCAGCTACCACACAGGAGCTCAGGGGCGCAGCTACCACACAGGAGCTCAGGGGCGCAGCTACCACACAGGAGCTCAGGGGCGCAGCTACCACACAGGAGCTCAGGGGCGCAGCTACCACACCGGAGCTCAGGGGCGCAGCTACCACACCGGAGCTCAGGGGCGCAGCTACCACACCGGAGCTCAGGGGCGCAGCTACCACACCGGAGCTCAGGGGCGCAGCTACCACACCGGAGCGCAGGGGCACAGCTACCACACAGGAGCTCAGGGGCACAGCTACCACACAGGAGCTCAGGGGCACAGCTACCACACAGGAGCTCAGGGGCACAGCTACCACACAGGAGCGCAGGGGCACAGCTACCACACAGGAGCGCAGGGGCACAGCTACCACACAGGAGCGCAGGGGCACAGCTACCACACAGGAGCGCAGGGGCACAGCTACCACACAGGAGCTCAGGGGAACAGCTACCACACAGGAGCTCAGGGGCACAGCTACCACACAGGAGCTCAGGGGCACAGCTACCACACAGGAGCTCAGGGGCACAGCTACCACACAGGAGCTCAGGGGCACAGCTACCACACAGGAGCTCAGGGGCACAGCTACCACACAGGAGCTCAGGGGCACAGCTACCACACAGGAGCTCAGGGGCACAGCTACCACACAGGAGCTCAGGGGCACAGCTACCAAACAGGAGCTCAGGGGCACAGCTATCACACAGGAGCTCAGGGGCACAGCTACCACACAGGAGCTCAGGGGAACAGCTACCACACAGGAGCTCAGAGGCACAGTTACCACACAGGAGCTCAGGGGCACAGCTACCACACAGGAGCTCAGGGGCACAGCTACCACACAGGAGCTCAGGGGCACAGCTACCACACAGGAGCTCAGGGGCACAGCTACCACACAGGAGCTCAGGGGCACAGCTACCACACAGGAGCTCAGGGGCACAGCTACCACACAGGAGCTCAGGGGCACAGCTACCACACAGGAGCTCAGGGGCACAGCTACCACACAGGAGCTCAGGGGCGCAGCTACCACACAGGAGCTCAGGGGCACAGCTACCACACAGGAGCTCAGGGGCACAGCTACCACACAGGAGCTCAGGGGCACAGCTACCACACAGGAGCTCAGGGGCACAGCTACCACACAGGAGCTCAGGGGCACAGCTACCACACAGGAGCTCAGGGGCACAGCTACCACACAGGAGCTCAGGGGCACAGCTACCACACAGGAGCTCAGGGGCACAGCTACCACACAGGAGCTCAGGGGCACAGCTACCACACAGGAGCTCAGGGGCACAGCTACCACACAGGAGCTCAGGGGCACAGCTACCACACAGGAGCTCAGGGGCACAGCTACCACACAGGAGCTCAGGGGCACAGCTACCACACAGGAGCTCAGGGGCACAGCTACCACACAGGAGCTCAGGGGCACAGCTACCACACAGGAGCTCAGGGGCACTCTTTCCTACAGGCTTTTTTCTCCTTGATTTCCTAATATTATAGTTCCTATTATCTTGAATTAATCTTTGATTTAAAAAAAAACTAGAGGAAGGTGTCAAGACTGGAGAATATCACTGGGGTTCACCAAGTACAAATTTTCTCTAGGGCATGTAGTGTATGTGGATGGGACAATGTTGGAGAAAGTTATGCTGGCTCATGTCAATGTGTAGGGGCACATTCACATTCGATATTGTCTTTTAGGATTACTACTTCCAATAGGTGGTACTAGAGTTCAGGTCCTTTCCCTCTGAAGACGCAATTTGCATAGGAACATACCATCACTTTCTGGAACGGAAAGCCTTTATTAACAAAGGTGTTTTTGGTCACAAACTATACACACAGACACAAAAAAAAAAAGAAGTATATGAACCAACCTTAAGAGAAAAGAGCCAAAGTTGGAATACCAGACACAGACTGTGGAAAACCCTGGTGCTGTGCCTGGAAAAGCTTCTTCTGGAAAAGTCACCCGTAAAAGAAAGAGTATACATAAAAAAAACAAAAAAACAAACAAAATGTGAGGTTTTGACAGTTATGTAAAATTGCTGAGAAAAAAAAAAGTGTGTGCAAAGAAGGCGCGGTATACGTGCAGTCAACTTGTGTGGTTCATTGAGGGAACCATGAATGCCATGTACTGTGTTACACTGAAGTAGAGCATGATCCCCTTCCAATTTGTATTCCAAAATAACGACCCCAAAGACGCCTCCAAGATGATCACTGCCTTGCTAAAGACACTGAGGGTAAAGGTGCTGCACTGGCCAAGCATTTCCAGACCTAAACCTTATTTAGCATCTGTGGGGCCTCCTCAAACAGAAGGTGGAGGAGCACAAGGTCTCTAACATCCACCAGCTCCATGATCTTGTCATGGAGGATGGAAGAGGATCCAGCAGCTCCTGTGAAGCGCTAGTGACCTCCATGCCCAAGAGAGTTAAGGTAGTGCTTGAAAATAATGGTGGCTACACAAAATTGACACCTTGGGCACAAGTTGAACACTTTCACATAGGGGTGTACTCACTTTTGTTGTCGGCACTGCACGTTAACTTGTTTTTTTGTTTTAAAGGACTTTGAAGTCCAGCTCCATACACGGTATATGTCTGACCACTGCTAAGCTCTGGGAGATGATTTGGGGGGCTGTCGGACTTCTAACAATCAGAATTTGATACATTGCGCTGGTTTCAGCAAGGCTTGCAAGTGCTTACACTGGGGAGGTGGGGATAAGCTACGACCAGACACCTCTCACAGCAACCTCTCCGGCGAGAAGAAAAAGTTTGGGTGTTGATCTTCCTCTCCCTGGGCATAGTCTGACAGGGAAATTCAGTAGGCCCCAACGCACAAAAGATGTTTGGACAGTGCCGAAGAAATCGATGTCTTCATCCGTCATCAATTTATGGGAGCCTGTAGACTCTCAGCAAACAATAGCACTTCATATCTTGCAGAAAATATCGGAAAACAATGCCTGATTTACTGCAGTGCAGGGCTGGCATGGCTCCAGCACAACTTTGCCAACTGCCTGCTTAATAGGAGGTATAATACACCTTTGGGAAGAGTGAAAAAGCAATAGAGCGGCCCTTCTGCAGAAGCCCTTTGCATTATTAAATATCCTGCTGGATGACTTTCATGTTGTCTTCTGGAACGGGCAAGGAGAAAGAAGAGATCCGTCAAACATTTGTATGCTGGCACATACTCCTACCAGACCTGTCTTTTACTCACACTTGCTGTCCTCAATCCAACACGCGGAGATATTTCTGGCACATTTTTAGCACATTCTCCAACCACAAAATGATTAATTCATACTTGTCAAATATGAAGCAATAAAAAAAAAAAAATATATGAATACCTTCAGTAAAAAGATCGAGCGAGAGAAGCCACATTTATAAATGGATGACTGATCATCCTGCATACTATACTGGGAAATAATGCCCAGTGCCTTATGGAAGATCTGGTATTGGAGGTGATTGTGGGCTGCAATTTAGCAAACAAGTGGGAAAGCAAACAAGCAGATCTAACTAGTTATTTCCTATTTACTGGTTCAAGCAGCGCGCCGGCCCACGAACGTGAGGCCGAATATAATGACACGTGGATTGGGGGTAGGACTGAAATACCAGCCAAGGCAATTAGAAAGAGGACATGAGCTAGATCTGAGCCTCGCTCTCTCCGAATACATCACTACATGAGTCACCTGTACATCCTGCAGCCGCAAATTCTTGGGATGACAAAAACATGCCCTGGCAATGAATTAGGATCCAGTGCTATAAATGAGGCATTAGGCAAACTGTGCTGCATGTATCACTGCATCTAGTACAGATGTAGGTTAGATCTATCGTGATCTTAGATCTCAAAAATAAAATTTGGGGTATATGTTAGGAGTAAAATTTGTGCCCTAGTCCAGGGGTTACGGGGCCTGCACTTGCCACCATGCTTGTAACTCTTCTGACTAGTAGGCCCGGTAGGATGCAAGGCATATATCAGACCCCAATGATGACGTCAAGCTCGGCTTATTAATCAGAAAAGGTTCAGTGGATCCCGCTGGTAGGAGAACCAACATGGCTGCTAGATCCCATTATAGGGATAGAAAAGTTATTAGAAAAAGTGTAAACCAACAGGTATCAAAACAATGGAGATCAAAAGGAAATTTGTATATTTGTAGGGTCAATGAGGACCTACCACTACATTCAAAATGTGCCCTGGGAGCTTTCCTGGCTATGTTCAACGTATATGCTGGGAGCCTTCTTGGCTATGTTCAACAAATACGCTGGGAGCTTTCCTGGCTATGTTCGACGTATACGCTGGGAGCTTTCCTGGCTATGTTCGACGTATACGCTGGGAGCTTTCCTTGCTATGTTCGACGTATACGCTGGGAGCTTTCCTTGCTATGTTCGACGTATACGCTGGGAGCTTTCCTTGCTATGTTCGACGTATACGCTGGGAGCTTTCCTTGCTATGTTCGACGTATACGCTGGGAGCTTTCCTTGCTATGTTCGACGTATACGCTGGGAGCTTTCCTTGCTATGTTCGACGTATACGCTGGGAGCTTTCCTGGCTATGTTCAACAAATACGCTGGGAGCTTTCCTTGCTATGTTCGACGTATATGCTGGGAGCTTTCCTGGCTATGTTCAACAAATACGCTGGGAGCTTTCCTGGCTATGTTCGACGTATACGCTGGGAGCTTTCCTGGCTATGTTTGATGTATGTGCTGGGATCTCTCCTTGCTATGTTCGACATATGTGCTGGGAGCTTTCCGGGCTATGTTTGACATATGCGCTGGGAGCCTCACTGACGCAAATTCTGAGTGTTCATAAGCACTTTATGTGAGCCAAGCTCTGAGAAGGAGCAGTAAACCTTTTCAGCATGAAATCTACTGTTTGTAGGGTCAAACAAATGCTTGAGTGCCCACAGACAGGTATTAGATTGTGACTAAGATCCCTATTGCACTTGCTCCACATTAATGAATTCATCATACATGACATTCAATGTAAGCTGTCAAATACTGGCTTGTGGATTTTATATAATAAGAATGTGACCACATTTAAGGAAAAACCAGACCTCGATCTGCTGGTCCTCGCTCTGCGGTCTACCGCAAGGTCACAATTTACTGTCTGACCATACACATGACACTATCTTCATAAATGGAAACAGTTGACGGAATTCTTGTGATTCTACTGCCGTAAACTTATGTGAATATTGACCAACCCCACAGAACTAAGATGATTGAGTCACTGAGGAAACATTACAGAATGAATTACCCAATGACACGTCACAGCACGGTGATGGCCGATGTTGCCATCATTACACGCGTCACAGGAAGCAGTCAGTGTTGGGATGACCACACACACACACACACACACACACACACACACACACACACTATACGTAGCCTGGTAGCCTGCCAAGTGATCGCTCTAAAGTGTGTGGAGCAAGGTTCCATGTAGCTTAGCTGTATAACATGTAAACTGCACCCAACCAATCATCAACCCAAAAACATCATACATGGACCAATCTAATAAGCAGACAAGGCTGCAAGAGAATAGTTTAGAATCTTTGATAAGGGACCTTTTCCCACTTCATTTAGCCCCTTTTAGGGATTTACACAGAATCCCCAAGCGAAGCCATAGCGCTCAATGAGATAAAAGGACCAATGATCTCCACTTGCACGTTTTTTGGACAGTAAACTAGTAGACTACATTTTAGTGCTTGTCTGGACACACAGACACTTTCAGGAACACAAAAACACAAAAGAAGTTGATTTGAATCATTGAAGTTTATGGTTCAGCTGAGGGTTTGTCTGAACCCCAAATTCAGCCAGAACACCCCCAAAAGCTATGCAGAAGACAGTGTGAATATCGCCTCTATTTGTTTCATTGTTCTCTGTGGCTCCATTGGGTGAACACCTCCAAATGGACACCAGACAAAAGGAGGGAAATACTATACAAATGGCGCCTAACATGTTCACATCCATGATTCAACTGCTCCCAATTGTGAAGGAAGAATGCGACAATGCTTTACATGGCAATTACTCAATGAGGATTAGTCATAATCACTGTTGAACTTGCCATTACATGGGTTCAAGATCACAACCATCCATTGACTGCATTTGCACACTATTTTTTTTTTTTTTTTTACTTTTCTTAATGTCTTCAGGCTTGACAATCTCATAGGGTGTGGTAATTCTCACAGGAACTCACTGAAACAAAGACTTGCTAAGGGGAGTGACTAAGTTGGATGGATGCTGGGAGTGTCTTTACTTATTATGAAGTTATGAATTTTGCCATTTGCTATCATATAAGAAACACCTAAATTTATGCATGATACGCCATATTTCTGAAGAGTATAATAAACATGATCTTCATTAAATTCACTTAAGAGCTCTGGAGATCCCATGCCTGTGTATTTCTATATTTTTCACCTGTGCCATAGAATGAATCCCAGACACTTAATTGGAGTCAGAATGGCTCCAACACTTTCAACCTGAAAAACTTGCAATCACGATTCCACCTAAAGAAAATAGTCTTTGACACAACTTCTGACTTGAATTTTGACTATGATGTCAGTGCATCTATCTGTAAAATAGTAATGGAGCTTACCAAAAGGAAACCTGCTTATACCAAACATGCTTCTGTGATTATGAGGTACAACCAGTGTTAATATCAGAGCGCTGAATGGTCCACATATGGACTCCTCAATCAAAGGTTCTCCCACCTGCGCTACCAAAGTGATTCACATGTACTATTTCTAATTTTATACTTCTATGAATTAATCTCACGAGTAGATATAGAGATGCATGGGTAAGGATTCCACAAAGTTTCCTAAACGGAAGTAGCCAGGATTAAACCACTTCAACATTAACCATTTGATGAAATCATATTACACCTAATCCAACAAGCAGAATGGACACAGAAAGGACACGTAAATAGAGTGACCAATAAAATCGCACAATCGATGCATACGTTTACAGAAAAATACTGCGAACTTCAAAAATCACCCCGTGTATAAGACGCTGAAAAAGGCCTAGATCAGTTGTTTAGGTGTCCCATGCCGTATTACACAGATATGGTAGCTCCTGATTATAATGTTTTCAGAAGTCAGGGGGTTGCTCTCCATAAAAAGTGATCTATCTTGGCTATTTGAGACCTGGGAACAAAGATATTCCTGGAGCGATCCATTAATTTTTGGCAGAACAGTCATCCACTAGTGATGTCCTAAGCTGGAGATGCCTATAGTGTGAATGCTGCCCCCACCACACTCAGGAATACATGGCTCCTAATTATATGTCTATTCTGCTCACTGGAGACATTACGTCATACTAGGGGTCTCAAAATGCAAAGCAGCAAGGCTACGAGTTACGCCAACCACTGGGAGCTCTGCAGAAATAGTTCTTGACAATAATTACAAATAGCTTTTACATTATAGTCATATCCCCTAGCTAGAAGCCGAGGTTTACCCAGCAATATGGATACATAACTCACTGCTCATATGGCTTCTGTAAATGTGTAGGTTTACACAAAAAAACAAAAAAAACACTTGCTACCTCACCTGAGAGCAGCATAATGTAGGCAAAGAGACTGTGAATCCAACAATGTATCACATAGTTAACTGGTGGCAGCAGTTCTGACGCAATCAGGGGCTTTAAACTTAGCAATACAGCAGTGCTGAGAATGCTGCCCCGCCCACACCAGGCTCCCTGTGTATAATGTCTATAGAAAGTAAGCTACTAATCACAAAAGGAGAAGTGAATGTCGGACTTCCAGGCACAAGGCAATGTAGTCCCAGCAATGATGGGGTCCACTCCTCACTGAAATCTGTGTTTAAGCCCTAGAACCTACTGTCTTCAGATTGGGTTAGGGACTCTAGATTGTGAGCCCCAGTGGGAACAGTGTTGCTGATGTATATAAAGCGCTGTGGAATTAACAGCGCTATATAAATGAATAAATATTATTATTATATAGCATGGTTAAAAAAAAAAAAAAAAGTCCTGGATAAGCCCTTTAAAGGGAATCTATTAGTTTTTAGGCCCATAGCAAAACCTGCTAACAGTAAGGTAGTTGATAACCAACTACCTGTCTGTTGTGGGGAACCATGAGCCAGCGGTGACTGGACGCAAGCCTTGCATGACATCACATCATCACGTGAGCCCCGGGAATGTGAACTGCAGCACAGGAGGCCGATATAGGATATATTATTTTACATGGGAGTAGTGGACAACCCCTTTAAAGGCGATGTGTAACAGTCTAAGCATGGACAGCAATGTACAGACTGGTTGGGGGTTTCCTGGACATATCATTCCGCCTCATATATGCCCAAGGGGCTGTTCAGTTCAGGTCAGGACACACTGGCTGTGTGATTTCAGCATAAAAGGAAGCCATCATCAGCAAATGGCTATTTTTAAACAAGGTTTTTGTGTTACATGTATTTTTAACACACTTGCTTCCTGAAACAACAGGAAATTAGTCTGTAACAAAAAAAAAAGTCAAACATGTATATAGCCACAATGAACAAAGTCTAACTCTAATATTTACATTGAATCATCTAACGAGCATGTGCAAACGGTGACATGAAGGGAGGAGGCACAGTGACATCGCTGACTGTGATTGGTGGATACTGAGTTATCAGCTGTGTCACCTGTCACTGTCATCCTGCCTCTGCTGATAACAAAACTCCTGTGAACTATTCCTGGAAGGACAGGAGGTAAAAGTCTAAAAAAAAAAAAAAAAAAAGTCCCAGTGGCCATTGTGAAAATTCAAAGACTACCAATTTTTGTTTTTTAATTTAAAAAAAAAAAAAAGTCAATTTAAATTTTCTGCTGACACATTCATCATACATGTCATACTTTTATTACCCTTTAAGCCCAGTTTGCCAATAATTCTTACATACAATAAATCCCTTCTTTTAGGAGCCTAAAGGGATCATCTAGATGGCCCAAACTGCGCACTCATGCCCACCACATAATGTACGGAGCATTGCCACTTGCAGTGCCCCTACATTCAGCTTATTAGTGCAAGTGCTGGGGACTAGATATCAAAAGTGTGATATGAATGTCGAGTACAGGTCATTAATATTAAAATTTTGGAAAACCACTTTATAAAACAGAATAAAATGCATTATAGGAGAATATAAATTATTTCCTAAATGCACCATTGCCTGCAAGATGATGGGATGGAGGAAACCCTAACATAGCCCTGGACACAATCAGGGTACCTAGAGTCCCTAACCCAAGAGTAAACCGAGCATGGGCCACAGCACAATGGTAATGGCGGGCAGCCGCGGGCAGCACTCAGTGCCAGGGTGCATTTGGTAACATGCACAAGGAACGCTTCTAGAGAAGACAATAGGCAGTTCACATGAACTCCACGTCCAGCTAATTTCCCTAAAATAAAGCACAGGGCGAGCGTCATTAATGGCCAATGTGCTGGTGACCGGGACACGCTGTACTAATCATGCCGCCTTTCCTATGCTCACGGTGTGACAATAGATACGGCTGCCCCAGGGAATCGGTAAACCATGTACAGCCACTCTCTGTGGTTTCAGCTTTCAGGCTCGGATCCAAAACCTATGAGATGACTTATTTAGATAGATGTGAAACTGAATACCCTGCTAAAATGCTGATTAACATGGCGCTGCCACCTCTGCCCATCCTCATAGCGTACGCCACAGGCACAGAGCTGTGAGGAGCAGGAGATGGTATTATACAGGCAGCTTCTAACAATTCACTGTCATGCCTGAGCACGATCTGACAATAGGCGAGGACGGGCACAGTCAGACACCAGGTCACAATGCCAGCCCCCTCTATTCACCGTGCAGTCATGTAATAACGGACTATGCCTTCCCCATAGGTCTGATGCTGGAATGTGATAGCATATAGTCACGTGGACAAAATAATCGAAGCCTGGCACAGCTAGAGGACAGAGAGCCTACATAGTGAATGCTGCGGCCTCATCCTTCTCAATCAATGGGAGTCTCAGAATATGGACAAACTGATGACATATCCAAGGAAAGTGCCTTCAATGTTACAGGGAATCCATCACTAGGTTTTTGCCACCTAATGCGAGAGCTGCCTAATGTAGGGGCCGTCAATTACCGGGCTTCTTTCTATAATCTTGATAAAATCAGTGCTTTATCAGCAAGAGATCATCACTGGAGGACTAGTAAATCTGCTGCAATGTAGTCCTCCATATTCATAAGATGTTTAAAACTCTGCCACATCCACAGATTGGCATTTCTCTGTGGACATTGTGCACAGGCAGAAAGCTGCCAATCAGTGGTGTAGACTGGGTTATACAGAGATCAGCATCAGAGAACTGTAGATGTGCATCAAATAAAACAATTATTTTAGCAACACGACAGCAAGCAGCCCAGTAAGTGACACATCGCTGGAGTCAGGGTCTGTGCCCCTACATCATGCTGCTCTCAGGTGGGATACCAAAAACCTGGTGACCGGTTCCCTTCAAAGAACACTTGAGGGGTGATTTTTTTTTATCATATGACTTGTGTCTTACATTTAAAAAGCTATGACCGCCCGGCCCCTCCCCCCTCTGCCCAAGACCGCCCGGCCCCTCCCCCCTCTGCCCAAGACCGCCCGGCCCCTCCCCCCTCTGCCCAAGACCGCCCGGCCCCTCCCCCCTCTGCCCAAGACCGCCCGGCCCCTCCCCCCTCTGCCCAAGACCGCCCGGCCCCTCCCCCCTCTGCCCAAGACCGCCCGGCCCCTCCCCTCTCTGCCAAAGACCGCCTGGTCTCTCACTGTGCCGAGTGCCCCAAACTCCCTCTCTCTTCTCCATAGAGTTTAATAGGAGCTGTAAGCTGACACTTGGTGATAGTGAGCTCGGTATTTGGTCACTCCAAGATGGATTTGAGCTATTTTTCAGGTGTATGAGACGTTTAGGAGGCAGGGAAAATAAAAAGGTGATCATAAGTGGAGAAAAAAGCTAATTTCTCTGAAAAGATGTAATACAAGTCTCCTATATTATTGATATATGCAAAGTTTGTTGAAATGGTGGTGACTATATAAGGCTTTTACAGCCCTATTACAGGCCATGGTGTAATAAATATCTGCAGCACATGATGCATAGCACTGCGGTGTAATTAATGGTGTGGGGACAAGTCGCGGTGTGATAATTATTATCTATATGCTTGTTATAAGTAGCTATGACTTAGATGGGTGAATAAGCGGGGAAACTGGCGATGCCCTGCAAATGTGGCCATCCAGTAACAGCTAGTACATATGATGGCGGTGATAAGATAAAGGCTGGACGCGTGTAATGTGGGCTATGTCTCGGTATCATACAAATACTTCACATTCCTGGCTTATCACTTATCACTGAGAAAAGGGAATGTGCAAAACATAAATTCCCAGAACTGTACAATGGAGAAAAGAACAAATCCTGATATGAAGCCCGACATACTGCAGAAGGACGACAAATGCCACTTACTAGTATAAGACTTCATTAGCCTCGTGCCTTTCATATCGGACAGTTTCACACATCAATCTGCAAAACAAAGACAGAAATATCACAAAGGAGGGCATAAAGACATATATACATCCCAGTGATGCGGCCATACCGTGTGGGAACATCAGGCGCATAGTGGACAGCCATGACCATGTATCTGATGAGCGGAGAAAGTGAAAAGCAGTTAATGAGAAACTTTAGGCACCGACACATCAAAGAGCAAGAGCCAAAAATAATGTGATATGGAACTAGTTTAACTTCTCACACGGGTCCATGACCCTAGATCCTCAGGAGTATACAGCGGCCTGATCATACAGATGGTAGGACTCCACTGTGATGTGTGGGCTTTATGGATGATACTCTACAGTATTGGTGTATTCTCCTAGAGACCAGCTCCATACATACAGCACATAGCGGAGCACTGTATGGCGGCACATTATGTAATACAACTCCGCGTGCCACAGTCTCCATGGACAGGATGCTTAAGTGGGCTACAGCTAAATACATTTTTGGGCATAGTCAACTTTATCCTTTTGTTGAAAAAAATATATATTGAAAATTGAGATATAAAAGATGGGGGAGATAAAAGTCACATCACATGAAGCGCAAAGGAAGAGAAAAATCCCTCGCTGACACATCGCGTTCAGCCTCCCAACAATTTCCAGCTTGGATATTTTCCATACCAATTAAGTAGTTAAGAGACGGCAGTTTTACATGAACAGCCCCGTGTAATTGTGCTCTCCGAGATCCTGCAACAGCTCCTGAAATGGTGCAGCTGCTCCTCCATAGAGCTCCAGATCGGCCCCGAAACACAACTCCTACACAGCCTCGCTGCCTGCCATGTCCGCGCAGTCACGGGAAGTGTGGGGTGTCAGCGCCCACTACGGGGGAACGGTCACAGACTGGAGTTATATGTATATGTGCTTGACTACCTATGTGTAACCTCCAGGTTATTACAACAGGTTAAAAAAAAAAAAAAAAATTAAACTTCAGTTATCCCCAGAAGCACTGCTCCCCGTAACCACTCAGTAATAAGGTGCGCAGCATCCGGAGCAGGACGCCAGTAGACTTATCCGCATGCATACACAAGCCACAGATAAACCACAAAGACCTGACAAAGCTGCAAAAGCCGGCTGTACTGCCGTGTGCAGGACATCTAAGCCGGCCATACTGCCGTGTGCAGGACATTTAAGCCGGCCGTACTGCCGTGTGCAGGACATCTAAGCCGGCCGTACTGCCGTGTGCAGGACATCTAAGCCGGCCGTACTGCCGTGTGCAGGACATTAAGCCGGCCGTACTGCCGTGTGCAGGACATTAAGCCGGCCGTACTGCCGTGTGCAGGACATCTAAGCCGGCCGTACTGCCGTGTGCAGGACATCTAAGCCGGCCGTACTGCCGTGTGCAGGACATTAAGCCGGCCGTACTGCCGTGTGCAGGACATTAAGCCGGCCGTACTGCCGTGTGCAGGACATTAAGCCGGCCGTACTGCCGTGTGCAGGACATCTAAGCCGGCCGTACTGCCGTGTGCAGGACATCTAAGCCGGCCGTACTGCCGTGTGCAGGACATTAAGCCGGCCGTACTGCCGTGTGCAGGACATTAAGCCGGCCGTACTGCCGTGTGCAGGACATCTAAGCCGGCCGTACTGCCGTGTGCAGGACATTAAGCCGGCCGTACTGCCGTGTGCAGGACATTAAGCCGGCCGTACTGCCGTGTGCAGGACATTAAGCCGGCCGTACTGCCGTGTGCAGGACATTAAGCCGGCCGTACTGCCGTGTGCAGGACATCTAAGCCGGCCGTACTGCCGTGTGCAGGACATCTAAGCCGGCCGTACTGCCGTGTGCAGGACATCTAAGCCGGCCGTACTGCCGTGTGCAGGACATCTAAGCCGGCCGTACTGCCGTGTGCAGGACATCTAAGCCGGCCGTACTGCCGTGTGCAGGACATCTAAGCCGGCCGTACTGCCGTGTGCAGGACATCTAAGCCGGCCGTACTGCCGTGTGCAGGACATCTAAGCCGGCCGTACTGCCGTGTGCAGGACATCTAAGCCGGCCGTACTGCCGTGTGCAGGACATCTAAGCCGGCCGTACTGCCGTGTGCAGGACATCTAAGCCGGCCGTACTGCCGTGTGCAGGACATCTAAGCCGGCCGTACTGCCGTGTGCAGGACATCTAAGCCGGCCGTACTGCCGTGTGCAGGACATCTAAGCCGGCCGTACTGCCGTGTGCAGGACATCTAAGCCGGCCGTACTGCCGTGTGAAGGACATCTAAGCCGGCCGTACTGCCGTGTGCAGGACATCTAAGCCGGCCGTACTGCCGTGTGCAGGACATCTAAGCCGGCCGTACTGCCGTGTGCAGGACATCTAAGCCGGCCGTACTGCCGTGTGCAGGACATCTAAGACGGCCGTACTGCCGTGTGAAGGACATCTAAGACGGCCGTACTGCCGTGTGAAGGACATCTAAGCCGGCCGTACTGCCGTGTGCAGGACATCTAAGCCGGCCGTACTGCCGTGTGCAGGACATCTAAGCCGGCCGTACTGCCGTGTGAAGGACATCTAAGCCGGCCGTACTGCCGTGTGCAGGACATCTAAGCCGGCCGTACTGCCGTGTGCAGGACATCTAAGCCGGCCGTAAACCTTAGAAACTGTAGCCGTTAAGTTCTGCTGACTGTGCAAGTATTATTACTAGGGAGAGGGGAGTACGCTACTGTCACACCTCTGCATCTCCTATAACAGTGATGGCGAACCTATGGCACGCGTGCCAGACAGGGCACGCAGAGCCGTTTGTGCTGGCACGTGCGCTGTCGCCACACTGCGCCAGTTTGATCTGCTGGTGTGGTCGCGCCGGCAGCTCAAACTGGTGTTTAGCAGAGGAGACATTTCTCCTCGCTCTGACACTCCTCCTCTCCTGGGCTGCAGACCTGTTGCCTAGGAGACGGAGGAGCGTCAGTAGGCGGCGCCGGTGTCTTGTGGCCGCGCGGGAACTGAAGTGACTGAGGACGCAGCAGTGGAGGAGTGGGGGCCAGAAGGTGAGTTTCTTTTTTTTATTTTTAGCCTCTGTGCGGCTGTGCCAAGATGTGGGGGGGACAGAGCCTGCACGGGGGAAACATGCAGCGCACGGGGGACACATGGGGGACAGAGCCTGCACGGGGGACACATGCAGCGCACGGGGGACACATGGGGGACAGAGCCTGCACGGGGGAAACATGCAGCGCACGGGGGACACATGGGGGACAGAGCCTGCACGGGGGAAACATGCAGCGCACGGGGGACACATGGGGGACAGAGCCTGCACGGGGGACACATGCAGCGCACGGGGGACACATGGGGGACAGAGCCTGCACGGGGGAAACATGCAGCGCACGGGGGACACATGGGGGACAGAGCCTGCACGGGGGAAACATGCAGCGCACGGGGGACACATGGGGGACAGAGCCTGCACGGGGGACACATGGGGGACAGAGCCTGCACGGGGGAAACATGCAGCGCACGGGGGACAGAGCCTGCACGGGGGACACATGGGGGACAGAGCCTGCATGGGGGACACATGGGGGACAGAGCCTGCACGGGGGACACATGGGGGACAGAGCCTGCACGGGGGAAACATGCAGCGCACGGGGGACACATGGGGGACAGAGCCTGCACGGGGGAAACATGGAGCGCACGGGGGACACATGGGGGACAGAGCCTGCACGGGGGAAACATGGAGCGCACGGGGGACACATGGGGGACAGAGCCTGCACGGGGGAAACATGGAGCGCACGGGGGAAACATGGAGCGCACGGGGGAAACATGGGAGCATGGGGGAAACATGGAGCGCACGGGAGAAACATGGAGCGCACGGGGGACAGAGCCAGCACGGGGCAAACATGGAGCGCACGGGGGACACATGGGGAGCACGGGGGACACATGGAGCGCACGGGGGGACACATGGGAGCATGGGGGAAACATGGAGCGCACGGGGGAAACATGGGAGCATGGGGGAAACATGGAGCGCACGGGGGACAGAGCCAGCACGGGGCAAACATGGAGCGCACGGAGGACACATGGGGAGCACGGGGGAAACATTGGAGCACGGGGGACAGAGCCTACATGGGGGACACATGGGGAGCACGGGGGACAGAGCCAGCACGGGGGGAACATGGGGAGCACGGGGGACAGAGCTAGCACGGGGGGAGCATGGGGCATATACAAACAGAGCACGGGGCAAACAGAGCACGGGGAAAACATGGCTGCAAAGATGGAGAGAAACGTGCAAAGATGGAGAGAAACGTGCAAAGATGGGGGAAACATGGCTGCAAAGATGGGGGAAACATGGCTGCAAAGATGGGGGACACATGGCTGCAAGGATGGGGGTAAACATGACTATAAGGATGGGGGTAAACATGACTATAAGGATGGGGGAAATCATGCCAGGATGGGGTACATTTAGCAGGAAGGGAAACATGCCAGGAAGGGGTACATTTACCAGTATGGGGGATACATTTACCAGAATGGGGGATACATTTACCAGAATGGGGGATACATTTACCAGAATGGGGGATACATTTACCAGAATGGGGGGAAACATAAAAGGATGTGGGGGAAACATGCCAGGATGGGGGTACATGAACATGCCAGGATGAGGAAAAATGCCAGGATGGGGAACATTTAGCAGGAAGGGTGACATTTATCAGGATGGGGTACATTTACCAGGATAAGGGAACATGCCTGGATGAGGTACATTTACCAGGATGGGGTCATTTAACAGCATGGGGGAACATGCCAGGATGGCGTACATTTACCAGGATGGGGTCATTTAACAGCATGGGGGAACATGCCAGGATGGGATACATTTACCAGGATGGGGTACATTTACCAGGATGGGGTCATTTAACAGCATGGGGGAACATGCCAGGATGGGATACATTTACCAGGATGGGGTACATTTACCAGGATGGGGTCATTTAACAGCATGGGGGAACATGCCAGGATGGGATACATTTACCAAGATGGGGTACATTTACCAGGATGGGGCCATGATGTGGACAAATATACCAGAATGTAGGAAATATATATCAGGATGGGGGACATGTTTACCAGGAAGTGGCCAGGAAAGGGACATAACTACACAATGAAAGGGGAGAATAGCAACTCGTACGTCTTTATGGGATTTCAAGATCTTCAGACATTGAAATGTAGATGTTGATTACAGGGTGACATCTGATTGCATACCAGGCTAAAATCTCTGTCTAATATGCCGCAATTTATTTCCAGAAAGATCAATCCAACTGCTGTGTCTGGAAAGGGCAGGGGCTCATCTCCAATGTGTGGTAAGCACGCATGAGTGTGATGCCCCCTGCTGAAGAGAAGAGAAGACTGCAAAGGTAAGGTTAAAATCAATTATTTACATAATAGGATTGGTTGTCACTTCGGAAAAAAAAATGGGTTTAGAACTACAGTTTGGGCACTCGGCCTGTAAAAGGTTCGCCATGACTGTCCTATAAGAACAGAATAACAGAGCACTAGATTTCAGCATATCAGGGTCTTCTTAGCCCCAAGATTAATTTGTGGATGAGAGTTGCGAGACCCCCACACCAATAACGTAGTTGCCTGGTCTCCCCAACGCTCCGGTCTGGATGACCTTGCTCCAATCTGAATGTCTGATTGATTGCTATAGGCAACAGTTTTTCATTTAGATCTCTTTAAAAAACACACAAAAAAGCCCGCTGCGTGTGGTCCACAAAAATCAGGAAAAGTGCCTAGAAGTGTCAATGGGAGGCAGATACAAGGACAGGCTTCAGAGCTCTACGTGGGGAGAGAAAGAGTCACTAAAACATCAAGGCTAGCGGGGAAAGGGATAAAGTACATGCAGGAGAGGCGAAAAAGAAGGACGGAGCAGGTTGTATTTCATTATGATCAAGCTTCTTTTTCTCCGGAAACATGGCTGCTCCAGCATAAGGAGACCCCAACCTACACTGTGCTCTTTCTGGCTCGGTCCCACATGTTTGTCCGTCCGGTGAGCAATAGAACCGGCCCTATTCATTACAAATATTGCTGGCTTCCCTTTTAGGTCCCATGAAGCAGACGTTTTCCCACATTTTCCTGCTCTCGTCATGGGATATCTTACCATCAAACATTACGGAAATTCTGACAGAACCAAACCAAAGCCATTATATTCAGATGTACACTAAATTGTTGAAACCCTTCTGTATTTTCTTAATATCACCTGATGAAAATCAGACATTGCTTTTCAATTTTGATTTAACAGAACTAAAAAAGAAAAAAAAAAAAAAAAGAAAAAAAATGATGGTGCCTTAATTTTGTACAACCTTTTGAGGCACTCACTGCAAACAGACGATTTCTGTAAGGGTATGTGCACACGATCAGGACTCACTGTCTCCTCCTGGACTCAGCGGGACTACGAGTCTCCTCCGCAGGAGAACACAGCAGCCCGTGCCCACGAGTCTCCTCCGCAGGAGAACACAGTGGCCCGTGCCCACAAGTCTCCTCCGCAGGAGAACACAGCGGCCCGTGCCCACGAGTCTCCTCCGCAGGAGAACACAGCAGCCCGTGCCCACGAGTCTCCTCCGCAGGAGAACACAGCGGCCCGTGCCCACAAGTCTCCTCCGCAGGAGAACACAGCGGCCCGTGCCCACGAGTCTCCTCCGCAGGAGAACACAGCAGCCCGTGCCCACGAGTCTCCTCCGCAGGAGAACACAGCGGCCCGTGCCCACAAGTCTCCTCCGCAGGAGAACACAGCGGCCCGTGCCCACAAGTCTCCGCAGGAGAACACAGCGGCCCGTGCCCACAAGTCTCCTCCGCAGGAGAACACAGCGGCCCGTGCCCACAAGTCTCCTCCGCAGGAGAACACAGCGGCCCGTGCCCACAAGTCTCCTCCGCAGGAGAACACAGCGGCCCGTGCCCACAAGTCTCCTCCGCAGGAGAACACAGCGGCCCGTGCCCACGAGTCTCCTCCGCTGCGGGAAAAACAAGCACAATGGGCACAGGATTTCTAGAAATCCCATCCACTGTGCTTGTACTGTACATTGCAGTTTTGGAAGCAGCTGAAGACGGCTGCGTCCAAAATGCTATGAACGCTGATCATGTGCACATACCCTAACTCTGATTGAGACTTCTGCACCTGTCCACAGGGATTGCGGCAGACTCCTTGTGCACAAACTGCTCCGTGTGTCTCAGGTGTGAAGGTGCCATCTCCTGACTGCAGGGGAGCGGATGACGCTCTTGTAGCGACACGCGTTGGGTGGGTGATCTTTCTTGCACACCATGCTTGGGGCTGCAGATAAGGTCAACTGGTATTTTTACAGGGAACTTTGGTTTAATATGGAACCGGTTGGAATCTCTTGGGATTATTGTGACCTCAGTACCTTGCTTCTCATGTACCATCTAGGTTTGTTCCCAGGTCTATTTCACCTGATTGTGAATACCATTTATAATAGCTTATTCGTTGCTTTGAACATGTTTACATTGTCTATCTTTGATGACTTATATTGTTATTTCCCTTTATTAGTGTCTGATGTCTAATGTTTTTCTGTCAGGTGTTTTTTTCCCTATAGCTTGATGGTGTGTTATTGGTTTTAATGTGGTTTTAATGGTTGCACAATTAATTACATTATTGTTCTTATATTTTGTTATTTTGGGCTGACAGCTTCTTTTGCCTACCCCTTTCTTCTACAATTTTCCTCATGTTCTTTGGTAGGCCCCTTTAGCTCCCCCACTAGTTACGTGTTTTTTGATTATATCCATAAATCTGCTGTACATTCCTATTTTTCTTATACTAAAATTTCTTGGTAGACGGCTGTGCTGACTTTGGTCTTGATAAACTCAGTGGACCTACACCAGCAGATGGCATGGCTCCCCAAACAATCACAGATTGTGGAAACTTCTCACTAGACCTCAAGCAGCTTGGATTGTGGCCTCTCCACTCTTCCTCCAGACTCTGGGACCTTGATTTCCAAATGAAACGCAAAAGACTAAATTACTTACCGGTAATGGGGTGTTTTCCAGAGTCCACGACAGCACCCACGAGAGAGGGATCCGCCCCCTTCAGGACAGGAACCCTACAGATAAAAAAGGGGTGGTCCCCCTCCCCCATCAGTTGGTTGCAGAGAACGTGAGAGGAACCGCCATGGATTAGTAAACAATTAAAGAAAACACCAAGGACACCGAAGGGTGAAAAGAAAAAAGAAAGGTAGGGGTGTAAGGAGTGCTGTCGTGGACTCTGGAAAATCCCATTACTGGTAAGTAATTTAGTCTTTTCCTTTCGCCACGACAGCACCCACAAGAGACTTAGAGAGAATATACACCTAAGGAGGGAGAACTGTTCGAAGGACCAATCTCCCGAACGCAAGGTCAGAGGAAGAAGAGGAAGAGAAGAGAGGTCCAGCCGGTAGTGTTTGTAAAAGGTAGAAGGAGAGGACCAGGTCGCAGTGTTACAAATACTGTCGATGGAGACAACCGCCATGACAGCCCAAGAGGAGGCCATCGCCCTAGTAGAATGAGCCTGTACAGAGGAAGGCAGAGGTTCTTGCTTCACCGTATATGCCATGGAAATAGCATCCCTCATCCATCGGGCTAAGGTATGCTTCGTCACCTGGCGACCTCGCCTGGAACCCTGAAAGGCAATAAACAAAGCCCTATCCTGTCTCCCAAGGGGCTGTCCTAGCGATATAGGTGAGAACGGTTTCCCTGACGTCTAGGGTGTGAAAACTACTTTCTTCCGGTGTAGCAGGGGCAGGAAAGAAGGAAGGGAAGATGATCTCTTGACTGCGGTGAAACTGGGACGCCACCTTAGGTAAATAAGCCGGGTCTGTTTTAAGAATGATCCGATCCGGAAATATTCTAAGGAAGGGAGGATCTACGGACAGGGCCTGAAGGTCGCTAACATGCCGGGAAGAAGTAAGGGCGACCAAGAGACAGGTTTTTAGAGACAGCAACTTATCGGACGCTGAGGAGAGGGGCTCAAAGGGTGCAAAAGGTCAGGGCATCCAGAACCAGAATGAGAACCCAGGGAGGTGTGCTGGTTATACGGACCGGCTGTCTGCGGTCACATGCTTTAATAACACGCATGACCCACCGATTACCTGCAATATTGGAATTGTAGAGGGCGCACAGGTCAGAAACATGAACTTTGAGGGTACTGACCGAGAGACCCATATCACGTCCAGACTGGAGAAACTCCAGAATAGAGGAGATCGGGACCACAGCAGGCAAGGAACCAGGAAAGGAGGCAAGGAAGAGTTTTCATATCCGACCATACTGTCGGGTGGTGACCGGCTTTCTACTCTGCAGCAGGATATCGAGCCTTCTTGTGCTTCTTAGACCCCTGAAAAGACTTAAGAGAAGCCTGAATCTCCGAGTGGATCAGTTCCCATAGATCCGAAGGGGGGTAGTTGAAGCCGGAGCTTCCTCTCGTATAGCCTGGATGCAGGGCCCACAAAGGCGCTGTTTGTAATCTTTGGAGAGGGGACAGGCGCACAGGGGGCATTCTTTATTATTAAATTTAGCAGCGCATTTCCTAGGCCCTAGAACAGAACTGGAAGGGAACATCAGTATGGGGGGACATTCACGTAATTCACTCACCCATACCAGGAATAGACGGATACAGTCATTGGAGGTGGAGACGAGGGCTTCGTCAGGCGACCCTTAGAGGATGCAGAGTCTGTGCGGTCCTCCTTCCTCTTGCGACCCGCAGAACCCCTGGAGTCGCTGGAGTCTTTGTGTCCAGTATCCCTAGACGGAGAAGGGTCCCGGGATGGAGAGGTGCATGGGCTTCCCATGATGGAGAGGGCCGGAGCACGCTTCTGCAGGCTCCGCTCTCCGTTTTGTAGTGGTAGTCTACGCTCCAGTTCACCTCCTCACCCCTCCCCCTCTGGAAGGGCTCCCATGAACTTCCGGGTTACCGCAGCGGAGACGAGTGCTGACGCAGCAGGCCCCGGGGACACGCCCCCTGCTGCGTGCACACGCCATGCGACCCAGATGTCGCAGGCACATGGCACAGAGAGAGACTCCGGCCCCACTGCGCGCAGCTGCTTTTGTCACCTGCAAGCGTCCGCATGCTCTGTCAGGAGGGAGGGGTCCACAGGCTTCTCCAGGGCATCTCCCCCAATCCATTACTCCCGGAAGTGCTCCTCTGCACTTCCGGGTCACTGCAGTGGAGAGCGTGCGCTGACGGGGCAGGCCCCGGACACGCCTCCACCCGCGCGCACACGCCATGCAACACAGAAGAAGCAGGCACATGGCACAGGAGAGCCTCCGGCCCCACCGCGCGCAGCTGCTTTTGTCACCTGCAAGCGTCCGCATGCTCTGTCAGGAGGGAGGGTTCCACGGGCTTCTCCAGGGCATCTCCCCCGGTCCGTTACCCCCGGAAGTGCTCCTCTGCACTTCCGGGTCACTGCAGTGTAGAGTGTGCGCTGACGCGGCAGGCCCCGGACACGCCTCCCCCCGCACGCACACGCCATGCAACCCAGAAGAAGCAGGCACATGGCACAGGAGAGCCTCCGGCCCCACCGCACACAGCATACTCACCAGCGCGCTCCTGCAGGCGTCATTTCCCTGGCAGGCAAGCTGGACCGAGGGAACGAGGACGAGGTGCACCAGAAGGATGGAGTCCACGAGCGGAGCTCCAACGACCGTGCTTCTGGATCCTGAGCTCCGCCGTTCTCCTGGAAACCGCGCGGACGCTACTGGAGCCAAGTACTGTAGGTTCCTATCAGTTCAGGACAGGAAACCAACTGATGGGGGAGGGGGACCGCCCCTTTTTATCTGTAGGTTTCCTGTCCTGAAGGGGGCGGATCCCTCTCTTGTGGGTGCTGTCGTGGCGAAAGGAAAATTTACTTTCATCTGAAAACAACACCTTGGACCACAACAGTCCAGTTCTTCTTCTCCTTGGCCCAGAAAATAAGCTTCTGGCGTTGTCTATTGATCATGAGTGGCTTGACACGAGGAACGCGACACGTGTAGCCCATGTCCTGGATACATCTGTGTATGGTGGCTCTTGAAGCACTGACTCTAGCAGCAGTCCACTACTTGTGAATATCCCCCCAAATTTTTGAATGACCTTTTCTTAACAATCCTATCAAGGCTGGAGTTATCCCAGTTGCTTGTGCACCTTTTTCTACCACACTTTTTCCTTCCACTCAACTTTCCATTAATATGGTTGGATACAGCACTGTGAACAGCCAGCTTCTTTAGCAATGACCTTTTGTGGCCTACCCTCCTTGTGAAGTGTGTCAATGACGGCCTTCTGGACATCTGTCAAGTCAGCATGATTGTGTAGCCTACTGAACTAGTCTAAGGGACCATTTTAAACACTTAGGAAACCTTTGCAGGTGTTTTGTGGTAATTATTCTAATTTTCTGAGATAATGACTTTTGGGTTTTCATTGGCTGTAAGCCATAATCATCTACATTAACAGAAATAAACACGTAATATAGATCACTCTATTGTAATGACTATATAATATATGTGTTTCCCTTTTTGTATTGAATTACTGAAACAAATTAACTTTTCGATGATATTCTAATTTACTGAGATGCACTTGTATTAGGCGATTCATGTACGTGACGGTGCAAATTCTAAGAGTCAAATTAGAAAGTTGGAAAGATTTTCTTTTTTCCAAAAAACAAAATATTACACAAAAGGACATTGCTCACGTCCTACTCAATTTTCCACGACACAAACTGTCTGGTGGTGGCTCTGAAATAAGCAAGTGCCATAATAATGAGAGATTTGCCGCTAACAGCATAATATACAGTATTGTGTAACAACCTGTACAAGCGACTAGAGGAAGAAAGCAGAAACAAATTAGCAGAGGCCGTGCAAGAGATGAAAATTATGCCAGGTAACAAAGTAAAATGGAAGCTGACAAATTAGTCATACAGCCCACACACTGCCTGTAATTACACGCGCTGATTATATATCATTTGGTGTCCCAGCAGAACCCAGGCTTTTATAGTCTTTTCACTTTAATTGTAGATGAAAGTCAACAGAAAGTGGTGTCGGATCTGGGCAGCCCTGCTGTCGGTAATGTGGTGTACACGCAAGGAACTCCGCGAAAAACAAAACTGGTTAAAGTGGACGTGTCATCTGAAGATGTGGCCCCATGTCGCAGATCCACGCTCCTAACAGATAAAACCGCGCACAAATATATATTGCTGGTTATCTAATCAGAGCTGTCAGAGGATACAACAGACACGCAGCTGACGAGTCCTTCGCTCACCTCCCCTACTCTCCAGGTAGTCACTGATCGCTGGCTAAGGTGTATACGGTACACAATAGTCAGCCATCAATCACTACTGAGAGAGGTAACAGAAAGGGGTGAGGGGGAAGCTGTCGCACTGATGAAGAGTGACCAATTAAACTTTTGAGTGAGGTTGAGGAAAGAAGGTTTCATCATCACAGATACGGATTCTTTTCTGTAAGAGCAGTGAGAATCTGGATCTCTCTGCCACATGATATCTTAATAATTTACTGATCAAGTTGAAGGAGGGCCTGGATCCTTTTCTAGAAAACATTTTCATCTCTAGAACAACTGTTAAGAGGAGACTTTGTGCAGCAGCCTTCATGGTAAAATAGCTGCTAGGAAACCACTGCTAAGGACAGGCAACAAGCAGAAGAGACTTGTTTGGGCTAAAGAACACAAGGAATGGACATTAGACCAGTGGAAATCTGTGCTTTGGTCTGATGAGTCCAAATTTGAGATCTTTGGATCCAACCACCGTGTCTTTGTAGAAAAGGTGAACGGATGGACTCTACATGGCTGGTTCCCACCGTGAAGCATGGAGGAGGAGGTGTGATGGTGTGGGGGTGCTTTGCTGGTGACACTATTGGGGATTTATTCAAAATTGAAGGCATACTGAACCAGCATGGCTACCACAGTGTGTGTCCAAACTTTTGGTCTGTACTGTATGTGCATAGGATTTTGGCGGATGCAGGATTTATTGCATATGTGGATCTAATATGCGGCACTTAGCATTAAAGAGACCACTCAGCAGGATTTTCGTATATAACCTAAAGCCAGTGCTATACTGGCACTATCAGGCTGAGTCTCTACATACCCTTAGTGGGCAGCTCAGATGTTTAGGTTTTGAAATCCAAGAAAGTAAAGTTTATAAAATTAGCTGCTTGTTGGGAGACAGCAGCAAAAAAGCAGAGAATATATTCATAAGTATCCCCTCCCTCCACCCATTAGAATTAGCTTAAGTATTATACAAACGATTCACTTTGTCTCTTGCAGGACCTGTGTGAGGTCATACCCATGTGACCTGGTATCCACCCTTGTTGGCGGAGGCCCCGCCCCTTCTGGTCACATGGGTATGTCGTCACCACAGGTCCTGCAAGAAACTAAGAATCATTTGTATAATACTTCTACTAATTCTAACAGGGGGAGAGGATAAGTATGCACACCCCCCCCTTAGATATTATCTGCTCCTCAGCTGCTGTCACTCAACAAGCAGCTAATTTTATAAACTTTACCTTCTTGGATTTCAAAACCTAAAAACATCCGAGCTGACCACTACAGGTATATAGAGAATCAGCCTGATAGTGCCAGCTTTAGGTTATATTGGAAAATCCTGGGTGATTGCTTCCCTTTAAAGGGAACCTGTCAGGTGCAATATGCACTGAGACCCACGAGCAGTTCTGGGTGCATATTGCTAATCCCTGCCTA
Source organism: Anomaloglossus baeobatrachus (assembly GCF_048569485.1). Classification (NCBI taxonomy): domain Eukaryota; kingdom Metazoa; phylum Chordata; class Amphibia; order Anura; family Aromobatidae; genus Anomaloglossus; species Anomaloglossus baeobatrachus. The sequence continues at coordinate 191,569,563 of NC_134353.1, forward strand.
ACTGTCCCTGTATACACTCGCATAGATAAAGATAAAGATATAGATAAAAAGTATTTCTAAAGATCTTATATCGTATGCTAATGAGCGCAGGGACTAGCCCCCTGGGCGTTAGTTCCCCTTGCCAGTCACCCCCATTAGCATGTTAGCACACCCACAGGGGCGTACTAACATGCTAATGAATGAGCACCTCACCTCTCCGTCGCCATTGTCGCATGATACTGGATTTCAGCTCAGTGCGCATAACCCCGGAGTTTGGGTCATGCGCACTACTTCAGTTTGAAGTTAGAACGCGTACACCCGGCTTCATAGTGCGCATGACCAAAACTCCGGGGTCATGTGTACGGAGCCAAAATCCAGCGTCAAGCGACGATGGCGGCGGAGAGGTGAGTGAGATCATCCTGTGACACTGTGTATTCATTATCATGTTATCACACCCACAGGGGCGTACTAACATGCTAATGGCCGACTAGCCAGGGGAACTAACGCCCAGGCAGGGATTAGCAATATGCACCCAGAACTGCTCGTGGTTATGGGTGCATATTGCACCTGACAGGTTCCTTTTAACCTTACATGAGGTTTTCTTTTCCTTTGCATCAATGAGTTAGGGTTATAAGTTGTACTTGACAGACCTAATTAACATACCAACAAGTAGCAGCTATAAGTATGGAAAATTATACAAATGTTAGTCTACAAGTAAATTAGATGCAGGCATTACGAGACGCCGGATCACGGTGGTAATTTAGTCCATATTGTCATCCAAGGTGTCCTATAGTCCATGAAATTGGGGGAAGTCGTTGGTGTTATGCCTCATTCATGGTTTATAGATTTATTTACTGGCAATGATGGAAATTTTCTTAAAAAACTAGCAGAGCCAGTAGTGCAATCCGCTCACTAAGTTCATATTGTAAGGATACATTTGTCTGGATGGTACTTTGTGATATTAGTAGGCTGCGGTTCCCCAATATACTCGTATCACAAGGCCGCTGAGACGTGTTTAGACCGCCATGTACACACTTACCTCTATAACCAGCTTCAATATATGCAATAACCATAAGAAAAAGGTCTTTTTCAGGATTTTTGTTTACATTTCCCACCACAATCTGTGTGTTCAAAGAGAAAGGAGAGTTTCTGGTTGTACAGCTGTGAAATTTGTCACCACAGACTTGTGACATATCGGATGGGTGGTCACTCTCAATGTTATTAGAGATCACTTCAGAAATCTTAATGCTCTGGATTCAGGGGCAAATAACTGCATGGCGGATTCTCTCGCACATGAAGCTGGTCATTTGGACATACCCTCATAGTCCTCCATCAATTCTAGCAAGAGCACAATGTGGGTGACTACAACCATGAACGGGGCTTGGTGGCTCTGCTCCACCAGAAGGTGCCTTACCTCAGCTGATGTTCCCGCAGGTTGGACAGGGCTTCCATCCCATGGAGGTAGGAATACACAATCTCCAGATCCTACAAGAGAACAGAGAAAATACTATCATATTGGGGACATTTTTGCGGATAGTCTGTCATGAATACACTCCATACACTGCCGAGGACGGCCGTCTCCGCGTGGAATGATTCAGCGTTGTGTAATGTAGCTCATGTATGTTACACTAAAAGATTATTTTGGATGCGATTTCTTAAGAATGCACGTTTCACGATAATCTTGCAGTCTAAACTAGCTGTCAAGCATCCAATAAGCAAAAGATTGTCGTTCTCGGCAGCACATCATCCTGTGTAATCAGAACTTGTGCTTCTGAGAACAATGACAAGAACCACCAAGCGGTAAACATTTATCGGCAGTAGCTTAGTGCTGCCGGTCACGCCGTGTCATACCTTATCCCTCCTTCAGGTCTAGAGTAAATCTTGGGGATCTGGCTTCTATTACCACAGTGCGGAGCATGGTTACATCAGTGCTAGGCATGAAAATGTGGAGTTCAAGGGGTTTTCCAGGAACATAAAGAATGTGGCCAAAGTCATGCAATGTGATGACTGGTGCTCACCCGTTACCTGCCACTCTGGCGCTCCTGGTCAGCCGTAAAGTCTATACACGTGTCCACTGCAGCCAATGACTGACCCCGAATACCGCCAGAGACTGCCGAGGCCAGTGATTGGCTGCTGCAGTCATGTGCAGATAAATGACAAGGAATTTAAGCCCAGCATTGCAGAATGACATCTCCAAGTAGCCACATGACGGCTGAGGTCACGAGGATCAGAGACGCCATCGCTGCATCTACATTAAAACATGGGGGATTGGTCAGGCGAGTGACGATTCTGTAATTTTATGCCATTACCCCTTTTCTGAATATGGAAAACCCCTCAATGCTGCGGTCATCCTGACAAAAAGTGAAACTAAATGTAAAAAAATGGAGAAGAATAGAATAAATGTTTCCCAATCTGCACAGAAAAGTGAAGTCTTTACAAAGTCACGGCTCCACTTTACACATAGGGAAAGTGACAGTAAATCCGTGCATGGGCACCACTAACGCCCCATCCTCGGCCTGCCAGGACCCGGTCCAGCCATGCACACTCACAATTAGCGATCCGTCATTATTTGCATTTCCTGCCCATTCCGCTTGATATAAAGCACAGAGCGTCTGACAGGTCATGACTTGGGACGAGAACAAGGCTCCCGCAGACACGTTTTGTTTGAGTAATTGACAAGCGTACGCAGGAGTCATCGGTAAGGGTTTAATGCAGCTTTTAAGACCTTGATGAAATGCCCTGCAGAATAAATATCAAGCGAGATATTATGCAGACTGGCATTCCAGATGGATAGGAATATTGTTATCCACTAATCATTAGGCGCTGGGCCCAGAGGAAGACGAGAAAGAAAGGCTTCCACATAAAAGAAAGAAAATCCACACGAGCAGTCGTATCGCCAGCCTGTTTGATAGATGGCGTTCTGTTCTGGCGGCAACTAAAATAAGTATCATCCTCTAGGGGGGCAGACAGATGGAAAAAGTGATCCTGACACTCCAGGACAGCGGTGGAGCTCGGATGGAACACCAGGGGGGCCGAGCAAGGTCTCAGTTATTACTAAACTGCAGGTTACAAGGGCAAAATGCCCCCGGGACCGCACACAACAAAATCACTGCACCAGGATCAGGATTATAATCAGCAGCCATCACAGACTGTACTAGAGGATAGGCAGCCGCTAGATCGTTCTTCATACAATGGCTTAAAGCAGGGGTGGGCAATTCATTTTTCAGAGGGGCCACATGAAACTGTGACTGGGGTGGAGGGCCAAACCAATAGGCTGAGATTAATTCTGCTCAATATTAATATATTTTATATTAATATTACTTGTATCACTTAATATTGAGCAAATATAAGTATGCTGACATTCCCTTATATACAGTATGAGCCCCCACACAGCCCTCTACAAACAGCATGAGTCTTCACATAGCCCCCTACATATCATATGATCCCCCACACAGCCAGTACAAACCGTATGCGTCCCCACACGGCCCCTGCAAACAGTATGAGCCCCCACATAGCACTTATATATGGTATGATCCCCCACACAGGCCCTAGAAACAGTATGAGACCCCACATAGCACTTATATATGGTATGATCCCCCACACAGGCCCTAGAAACCGTATAAGCCCCCACATTGCCTCGAGATACAGTAGGAGCCACCATAGCCTCGATATACAGTAGGAGCTCCGACATAGCCCCTTTATATACATAGTATAAGCCCCAACATTGCCTCCTATATGCAGCATGAGCCATCACATACACTGTCTTGCAAAATCCTTCATGCCTTCGTGCATTTTACGTGTTAGGTTACCTCACAGCCTGGAATGTCACTGTTTTTTTAGGGTTTGCATCAGTTCATGTAAAGAACATTCCTACAACTGTGAACATTTGGTTTTCTTTTTATCGTGAAACAAACAACAAATAGGACAAAATAACTGAAAACTTCAGCGTGCATAACTATTCACCCCCCTAAAGTCTGTACTTTGTAGAGCCTCCTTTTGCAGCAATTAGGCTATGTGCGCACGTTGCGTAAATACATGCAGTTACGCTGCGCTTTGTAGCGCAGCGTAACTGCATGCGTCCTGCGTCCCCTGCACAGTCTATGGAGATTGTGCAGGAGACGTGCGCACGTGGCGTCTTAGAGCGCAGCTCTTCGGCTGCTGCCCGAAGCGCTGCGTTCTAAGAAGTGACATGTCACTTCTTTCCTGCGCTTTGCCGGCAGCCCCTGCTCTGTCTATGGCAGGAGCTGCAGGCAGAGCGCATGGAATCGGCTTTTTTTTTTCACTACGGACATTTTCTGCAGCGATTTGAAGCGCATGTGTGCTCTTCAGATCGCTGCAGAAATTTCTGCAGGGCTAGTACGCAACGTGCGCACATAGCAACAGTTGCAAATCTCTTCGGAGAAGTCTCTATGAGATTTCCACATCGTGCCACTGGGATTTTTGCCCATTCCTCAAGACATAACTACCAGCTCCTTCAAGATAGATGGTTTTCTCTGGTGAACAACAATCTTCAAATCTGGTCTTTGCTAGGCCATCTCCAAACCACTCGTGTCTGTTAATGCGCTCCGGTGGGGAACACTGTTCCCCTCTGCCATAGGCGGCCCAGTGATGCCATCACATGAGTTGCCATGACAGTGTGGGGTTGAATGATCACCCCTGTTGCTGCCATGACGTAATTCCTATGGATGCCGGCAGAGCGCCAGCACTCACAGGAGAGCAGCATTTCTCCTGATCAGAGCGATGCCAAATCTTCGCCTTGATAAGGAGAAGCAATCGCACTGAGTAGGAATAGTAGTCCTGGGGGGACTAATAAAATCCTAAAACAAAAAAAGTGTTTTAAAAAATATGAAATATGCCTTTCCAGGTCCTCAGTGGGTGACTACCTTTCAGAACAAGTTATGGTGGTCATTAGTGCTCATCACCAATTCATCTGTTACTTATGTCCCCCACACATATGGGACTGGAGAGGGTTCTTACAACCAGGTGAAGATATTTTCTTTATCTACAAGACCGATGATATAGGAGGAGGACAGTCCATTATTAGCAGCGGTCCTAGCTCTGAGACCCCTGCTGGTCAGTCCCATTCAAGTGAATAGAACTGAGCTACAAAACCATGCACAAATACTACCTATGAAGCCGTGCCCGGCATATAGTGAAGCCCCCCACAGTGGGGGTGCCGGGAGTCACACTCCCATGGTCTGACAATAGAACAGGTCGTTACTATCGCACTCCGGACAAACCCCCGAATCTTCTTTACAGCTGTCTGTATAGTCGCCCTAGTTCTGTTTCTGGGGAGCTGGGTGTTATTTCTACACCTCCCATAAGGGTAGTGATAGCTTCATACAGACTTTAGGGCGACAAATTCTGCATTGCTGTAATACAAGACTCTGGAGGAAGCTAGAATGCCATCTTTAGGTTGTCACTGTTTAACAAGAAAAGAAAAAATATGGCACAGTATGGAGCCAGCAGGGCCGCACTGACGTCACATCCATTGCATGGGATAAATTGGGATCTTCAGTGTAGTCATAAATGACATGTTCTGGACTCTCCCTGATATATTTCTATCGGATAAATCATGGAAAAGCTACAAGTAATTGACTCTTCCCAGACCCTGGTAAGAAGGTGCAGTATGGTGCCCGCAGTATGGTGCCCGCAGTATGGTGCCCGCTGCGCCGCCCTCGCCCCTCCTCACGCTTCAGGTAGTTACCTGCATGCTGATTGTACCACAACCTCCTGTCCTCATTTACCTCAGGAAACCGGTTACAAAATGGAAAAATGTGAGCGGCTATACACAGCACAGGCTTCACTTCTAGCCGAAGCCTCTGGGTGGGGAAGGGGGGGGGGGGGGCGATCTGATACATGTGGAGATATGACAGATCACAGCCATACAGGTCTGGAGAGCATCAAGCTCTGGTATACAGGAGGACGGACGGACGGACAGATCCTCGCAGAAGCCTGAAGTAGCACATCATCTCTAGGTTGCCAGGGGCAACCCTGGCAGGATGAGGCGGCCAGGGACCCGCAGTAAGATCTCCGTTCTAGTCACTGAGCATTGCAGTCAGCGCACACAGACGTAGGGGGATGGGATCATCAAAATCCCTCTGCCAACCTCCTAACCCTCTGTACTTATGGGGGAATGACTTCTGTCAGCCCGTCAGCGCAGGCAACATGAAGACTCACAAGATAATATAGACGTGACGTCTCCCGCCGTATACTACTGTCAGGAAAACTCATCACGATGAGCGTCCGCTAATATATACAAGATCACATAGAAATCAATGTCATGTAGAAATAGGAAGAGCTCTTCGACGACCTGCCAAAAATGCATGGAAGACGACGGGCACTATGTGTGATACATGGGCAGACATCAGCGCTTCACTCCCCCTCACTAAACGCCGGTCCAGCTAAGACCATGGTCAGGGCAAAAAAAGTTCTCCTGCGGCTTAGAGCTGTAAAACTTATACTAAGCGCTACTCATCTGCTGTCACCCACCTGGATCCAGCACAGGACACTATGGGGTCTGCACCGACACCGGAAGAGGAGACATCACACTCCACCAGCAGCAGGAGCACTGCAGCCTGTGACTGACTGCAGCGGTCATGTGACTTGAGGAGTGCATCATCAAATATGTTTAACAATGTGCTGCTCTAGTCACCTGACCACTGCAGCCAATCACTGCCTGCAGCGGTCCTACTGCTGATGAAAAAGTGAGATATCAGATAGTGCTCAATATTTTCATACAATTTTGCTCTATGTTTTTCACAGATAGCACTTTATAGTCTTTGGGACAGCTCACATAGCCGTGTAGTAATGTTTGCACAAACGCGTCTAATTCTGATCCAAGTTACAGAGTCTGTGAAAACAATAAAATCGTACAGATACCATTCAGGAGAAGTCAGAGAAACCGTCATCAGGTATAATGATAATAATGGTTATCAGGTGAGAAAAACAAGAGACTGACAGCAAAGACTGACACAGACACTAATGTAACCCGGACCGGAGGTCTTAGATTATATTTACAGCTCCAGGCCCCTGGGGGGGGCTGGCGACAACATTTATTTTTGCTCGGACAAACCCATAAAGTGACATGTTAGATGGGATTAGATGCATCCCACTAAATACGTCTGTACTTATATCACTGATAATATGTATAAGAAGGGACTAAATGCCCATAATGCACAAAACACCAGCACCGGTCACAGAGCACTGTATAATGCCCAGCATGGCGATATGCCCACCAAATGCTACATCTCACCAACAAGCTCGCATTACTAAGCCCCTGTACACACATAGATCTAATGAAAAAGCCCTAAAAAACGGAGACGCAGCGGATTTATTGTTGTGGAATTGCATCCGAAGAGTCCCCAACACTGTGGATATTTCCCTAAACATTCCCCCACAAGCTGCGGACACCGCCCGGTCCTTAGCCTGGAGTTTCATCCTTTGCCGTGTGCAGTAAGGGCGCTGCATGTCCACAATGACATTTGGAGGGGTTTTACCCTTGTGGAAAGTCCATTATGGGAGGTCACATTGGGGGACGTATGATATAATGCAAAGCTCTTCAGAATGGATTCACGCAAGAGGAGTTTTTGAGAGTTTGGGATTTTAAAACAGTGTGAGAATAGCCGTCTGGAGGAAGCCTAAAGCCATGGGCACTGGAGAGTCCCAACAGCAGAGCTACGTAATGTGCTCACCTGGGAGCCCCAAACCCACAAGATCACTGTACTAGGGTGCAATCTGCAGAGAAAGAAACCCCATGGATATGTGCAGAGCATCAGCCCCCATCACAGTCCTGCCCTCTTAAAGGCTAGCTTATATAGAAAGCATCCCATCAGATCCCGAAACTGACAACAACATGGATCCAGATCAAGTGTTCTTCAAAGCAACTGCCCCACAGGGCAAATGGACATGGGACATAAAATCTACAACCTCAGACTCCACGGGGCACAATGTAGAGCTATAGTAAAGAGCGGCCCTCGCAGTGACGGACATTATCACACCCATGGACGCCCATTCACTTTAATGAGCTAGAGACAATAGTATATTAGCATAGTGGTTTCAGTCTCACAGGGGGCTTCCGCATGTCACCAGTTTTTAGGTTTCAAGTACGAAGTAAAAAAAGGAATAATTAGAATAGTAGAAACAAGATTAATAGAATATCAATGAGCGACCACAATGGAGGCGCAGGAAGTGTTGTCATAGGGACACAAGCTTGTCTCAGTTCTGTAACTTCAGTTTGGTAATTTAGCACAGGCAGTCGGGAGATGACCCCAAGAAGCCTAAATATTCATCATTCTAGTGATTTCAGATCACTTTCCACTACTGACAAAGAAGAACTAAAGCTCAGGCTAGAAACTGCATTGAGCAACTGGGGAAATAAAATGTGTAACACGAAACGGGAACTTGCATATTCCGATTCCAATATAGGAGCAGATAAAGCCAGGCTTCCGTTTACCTCTCAAGCAGCAGGTCGTGATGAGAAGTATTACCATCAAGAATGAGCTGATCACCAAAAATGGATATATCTCATATGTATGCTGTGTGTATGATATACACATACAGGATAAAGAGATATACATGTATCTGTGCACTTACACATATAGTGACAGAACAAAGGTTTAAACCTACACAGAAGAGAGACAAAGCCTAGACAACCTCCCATTTCTGATCTGCTGGCTGCAGTCTCCTCAATCACCACAAGATGGCAGGCTGCTCCTTACAGTAAATCCTCAGTGCTGCCTAGTTTCACTGATACTCTCCAACACAAAGGCTCTGCCTGCAGCTCCAATACATTTCATTATGCAAAGCACCAAAAAAACTTTGAGTGATCCGCTCCCTGCAGAAAGGATTTCTTTTTGCCTCGTGTACAGAGGTTATTGGAAGTCCTCATCCTATTGGAGGGGCTAGTGCCGTCAGGGGAGATTTAGCCGTTATGTTGTCAGGGGCATCATTTTAGAAGATGCTATAAATGGTGCTGGTGAGATTGACTATACATGAGAAACCTTCCCCTTCTCTCCATCCCTCGTACTTTACACCAGGACAATAGTCACATATGCAGTGTATACATGTATCACAGACAAGGCTTGCTCTCAGTATATATCCTCCAGTAGTAATGTGATCCTGCTATAGAAAGCTATTCAGCTCGTACAATAAGTCACTGGTTTCACACTGGAACCGAATAGTCTTCAATGGTCGGTATACAGGTTACCAGGCCATGGCAATATGTCCGATGACACTGGAGATAGGCTGCGGGATGAAGGAGTCTCTACAAGGCAGTACAATGAGGGTTCTCTTGCACAACGCATTCATTGCCATACCGCCATCGATTTCAGACACACCTGAGTATAAGAGCCCCCATTATACTGCCTTGCAGGAAGTGACTTTTCCATCCGCATAGCCTATCTTCAAAGTGCTCTTATTCCCTACACAGAGAAGTTTTTACTGGGTCTCCCCAGCCACGAGGCTGCAGCAGGTAGAGCTCTAAATGGGCAGCATGCAACCCCCTAGGTGAGCAGCACTTATTTGGTTTTCTCTCCCCCTTAAAGGGAACCTGTCACATGCAAAGAAAAAAAAAATGTTATGAACGTGCAGATATGGGGTTAATCCGCAGGTTAGACCATTTGTATCCTGCCTGGTGCCCGCACATTGAATCCCGCTGCGGGGAGGAAATTAAACTTCATGCATCCCAGCAATGTTTGATTTCGGTTACGGGGGTGGTGCCGGCGTGGGCTCAGTCATGGAGAGAGGCAGCTGTAACCGCTTCCCCCCTCCCACTGACAGCCGCTCAGCATTAGAACCAGCTCTCAGGTTACAGCAGCCACTCTCCATGACAGACTGAACCCAAGCCGGGCCGCCTGTAACTGAAACCAGAATGATGCTGGGAGGATTAAAGCTCATTTCCTCCTGGCAGTGGCGTTAAAATTGCAGGCTCCAAACATTATTATCCTGCAGATTAACACCATATCTGCAGGTTAATAGCATCCCCCGACCACCGTGCGGAGCTGCCGCCCGACCACCGTGCGGAGCTGCCGCCCGACCACCGTGCGGAGCTGCCGCCTGACCTACACCCCACCTATTGTCTCCTCCCCATAATCCTATAGAATGTAAGCCCGCAAGGGTAGGGCCCTCTTCCCTCTGTACTAGTCTGTCTACTGTAACTTGTATACGTATTTTGTATGTAACCCCCTTCTCATGTACAGCACCATGGAATTAATGGTGCTCTATAAATAAATAATAATAATAATAATAATAATAATCCCCCCCCCCCACCTGACAGGTTCTCTTTAAAGGAAAAAGGTCACCAGGTTTTTGCCACCTAAATTGAGAGCAGCATAACGAAGGGGCAGAGATCCTGACTCCAGCGATGTGTCACCTACTGGGCTGCTTAGTGTAGTTTTGCTAAAATCACTGGTTAATAAGCAGTAGATTATCATTACAGGACTACTTGGCATGCTGCCAGGTAGTCCAGCATATTGATGAGCTCTGTATTACTGCTAGATCTGCAGCAGAGAATAACATTGATTTTATCAAAATGACAGCAAACAGCTCAGTAAGTGACACATCACTGAAATCAAGGTCTCTGTCTCTACCTTATGCTGCTGTTAGATGAGGTAGTAAAAACCTGGTGAGAGTCCCTTTAAATAACGTCACCCTATTGTGTGCACCTTACCCCACAGCTTCTTTCTACAAGAAGTCTAATGACACATTGAAAGTTACAGCTAGAAAAAGACTTTCTAGAGCCCGACCCATGTGTGGAGCAACCAGATCTGGGAAATCACAGGTTTGTCTTCACCCTCCCAGACTACAGGCAAGAACAACCTTACAGCCGCTGTCAGCACTATCGTCATGGCCAAATGTTATTAGACTGACACATTTTGCTGCTTCAGGATTTTTTAGATCTCGGATGTGTCTCCGGTTACTGCTGTACAATTATAAGGATTTCATAAGGATTTATACTTTTATTGATGAACACATCAAGTTTATGTGAAGACTTAATATTTACAGTGCGGACTCAGACTTCTGCCATCCCCTGACATGCTGGGCCAAGTCCTGACTGATGACAGCCCAATGTTACCTACTCCGTGCTTGGCGTTTATCCCCATGCCGTTCCCTTTCCGCTTTTTAAGCATTGACCACAAGTTGTTAATAGGATTGAGATCTGGGGCATTTACGGACCAAGGACCCAAAATGTTAACGTCTTATTCACAGTATGAGTTTTGCTTCTTGCCATGGTCTCAATCAGGCAGGAAAAAGCAACATATTGCTCATAGAGCGATTCTTTATTCATGGCAGTGTCCTTGGGTAAAATGGGGAGTGAGCCCACTCTCTTGGATGAAAAGCCCCCTCACATGAATGGTCTCGGGATGCTTTACTGTTGGCATGACTCAGGACCCCTGATAACGCTCACATTTTCTTCTCCGGAGAATCATACTTCCAGATGTTCCAAATAGCCTTAAGGAGGCTTCATCAGAATAATGTAGTCATTAAAGGGAACCAATCACCAGGATTTTCGTATATAAGCTAAAGCCAGTGCTATACTGGCACTATCAGGCTGAGTCTATACATACCATTAGTGGTCAGCTCAGATGTTTAGGTTTTGAAATCCAAGAAAGTTTGTAAAATCAGCAGCTTCTTGAGTGACAGCAGCTGAGGAGCAGATAATATATTCATAGTTATCCCCTCCCCCTGTTAGAATTAGCATAAGCATTATACAAACAACTCACTTTGTTGCAGGACCTGTGTGAGGCCCCGCCCCTTCTGGTCACATGGGTATGACCTCACACAGGTCCTGCAACAAAGTGAATCGTTTGTATAATACTTATGCTAATTCTAACAGGAGGAGGGGATAACTATGAATATATTATCTGCTCCAGTGCAACTGTCACTCAAGAAGCAGCTCATTTTACAAACTTCACTTTTTTGGATTTCAAAACCTAAACATCCGAGCTGACCACTACAGGTATGTATAGAATCAGCTTATAGTGCCAGTATAGCACTGGCTTTAGGTTATATAGGAAAAATCCTGGTGATTGGTTCTCTTTAAGGAGTTAATGCTATATTGATCTATCAGTGCAGAAAAGCTTGAGGACAACAACAAGGGATAATCACCAAAAGTGATGATTTATAGTCTAAGGCCATGTTCACACACTTTTACTGCGTTTTTTGGTGCATTTTTGAGGTCACAAAGATGCACCTACATCATGCATGCATTTACTTCTCCCAGCAAAGTGTGAGATTTCTATTTTGCTGTCCACACTGTGCATCTTTTCTTGGCTGCATCTTGGCTGTGTTTTTGAAGATGCACCCAAGATACAGAATGTCAATTCATTTTGTGTTTTTCCAGCATTTTTTAGCCCTTCCAGTCAATAGATTTGACTTTAACACATTGGGCAAAATGCAGTAAAAACGTGGCAAAAGCGCATGCGGTTTTTGACGCGTTTCGCCGCGGTTGTGTTTTTTGGGGCCACAAACGCAGCATCTTTGTGGTTAAGAAAAGATACAGTGTGAACATAGCCTTAGTTTCTTTTGCACCTCATGCACTAAATCTCACCAGAGTGCGGTGCTAAAGGTGTGGTGTGGGTAGGGTTCTCCAGGACGCACACATGATATTGTGGATGTGAGGATAACCCCTGACCTCCGCCATACAGCACACATTGCTTTTATCCTTTACCAGACTAATATGGAAGCACCACAGACGTGTCAGGTATAAGACTACGAACCCTCATCTTTAGAAGGAGCCGTTTAGCGATGTGACGAGACCACCCGCAGCCCGTACTACTGCCTGTCACAGGAGCACCAACCGAGCAATGCCCTAGGAAAGGGAGCAGGGGCAGGACAGTTGTGAAAGACGCTGGGGAATTAGGAGCAGATAGATGAGCACATTGTCCGCGCCTCTATCAGGACAGGCTGGGGCCTCTCGGACAATAATGGGAGTGCACGGCTGGAAATTCCACTCTCAATGACCAGTTACAATGGGGCCAGGAACACACCACGGCCGAGCACGGTGCGGAGGGCTCATTAGCGGCTGAAATCCCCTGAACATATTCAGGAGCAGGGAAAACATCACCTAATTATTACATTCACTCTTCTCTCTATATGCAGCAAGCCTCGCCGGTCACACAAGATGGCAGCCTGCCAGGAGCTCCCCCAAACACATACAAATTAGTGTTTTGTAGCAATTTCTCAAGAGGACAGCAAAACAACTGTTCAGGAACACCAGAGCGTATATTTCGAGAAAATTATATAATTACCGCTAAAAGAAGAACTAAAAAACAGTGATATTAAAGTGGGCCTGGCATGTCTGATACACTAATACCTGTCTGTGGTCACAATTCCCTAGGTTGTTCTTCCTGGAAATGTAGGATTACGTCACAACTGTGTTAGCGGATGGGGGCGTGTCCCTGAGCACCAACCAATCAGGGCAGGCAGGGTCAGATTGTGTAGGGACACGCCCATTGGCGAGAGGAAAAATAAAGGACGACACCAAAAAAAAAAAATTATTTCATGAGAAATACAAGTATTTACAAACCGTCACCTGTGTCTTGGTAATTATCTGTCACCACTCCTGGCAAATGGCCATTTTATTCCATACTTGAAAAATCAGCGATCTCTGAATATGGCCCAAGGGCAAGTTTACACTGACCGATTGGTGGAAATAAATGGCTACCAATGGAAAAAGCGTGGTAACAGGCTGAACTTTAGATGTGCACCGAACCATGTGTAGACCGTTCTCGACAGCACAGGATCACACAGGACGACGCGCTGCCAAGAATGATGGCAAAAATTCGTGATTATCCCAAAACCTTGATAAGTTCACAGCTAAGATTTGCCACAAATGGATAAATTCCAAAATGATGAACATACTACCAAGATCCATGTAAGGAAATGGAGGCCCAGGACGGACGCCTGTCAGCTCCGGAGCCAAGACCTACATTAGGAATTACACAGCCTGAAGACTAATTCTATGGCTCTGGTGAAGGCTCTGTGGCAGGGGGTATTTAGTGGGCACTAAAGATGGCACAGGATGAAGATGTGACGCACGAATGTCCGCCTAATTAAACAACTAATTAATAGCCTGCTTGACCTGAAATCTGCAACCAGTCCTCCCTGTACAGTATAGTACGTGGGACGTCACAACACGGGAGTCTCGGAAAAATCACTACTGAGCCTTTATCATACAATGTCAGAGGGAAGCTTTCACACATCCTGATAAGACATAACACTAAAGCCAGTGCTCGACTTCATAGAAGATAAACAAGAAAAAATCATTTCGGTTGAAAGTCCAGATAATAATGATGGACAGATTTATCTGCAATCACTTTAAGAACACTATCACTGAATCACGCCTCAATTATCTGACACCACTGTGCACAAAGGGCTGTGAGCCTGTACACCAAGGGCTAACCTTAGCCTGCCATCCCACCGTGCATTGTGTGTGTATGTGGAGTATGTGCGAGCACACACAAATATATCAATCATCCCTATATAGTCAGTCTATTGGCAGCAGCACACCCAGCATGCACACAGCCATGTCTATGGAACTTCGAAGCATGGACAAAAAAAAATGTAAACAATCTCATGACACCTCACCAAACTGGAGAAGAATTGCAGCCTTTTCATGTGTGTTGGAAATACCATACATAAGGTATATAGTGCTTTGCGAAAGTATTCAGCCCCCTTGAATTTTTCAACCTTTTCACACATTTCAGGCTTCAAGCATAAAGATAAAAATTGTAATGTTATGGTGAAGAATCAACAAGTGGGACACAATTGTGAAGTTGGACGAAATCTATTGCTTATTTTAAAAACTTTTGTAAAAAGAATAAACTGAAAATTGGGGCGTGCAATATTATTCATCCCCTTTACATTCAGTGCAGCAAACTCACTCCAGAAATTCATTGAGGATCTCTGATTGATCCAATGTTGTCCTAAATGACTGATGATGATAAATATAAGCCACCTGTGTGTAATCAAGTCTCCATATAAATGCACCTGCTCTGTGATAGTCTCAGTGTTCTGTTTAAAGCACAGATAGCATCATGAAGACCAAGGAACACAACAGGCAGGTCTATGATACTGTTGAGGAGAGTTTTAAAGCCAGATTTGGTTACAAAAAGATTTCCAAACCTTTAAACATCCCAAGGAACACTGTGCAAGCGATCATATTGAAATGGAAGGAGTATCATACCACTGCAAATCTACCAAGACCCGGCCGTCCATCCAAACTTTCATCTCTAACAAGGAGAAGACTGATCAGAGATGCAGCCAAGAGGCCCATGATCACTCTGGATGAACTGCAGAGATCTACAGCTGAGGTGGGAGAGTCTGTCTATAGGACAACAATCATTCGTACACTGCACAAATCTGGCCTTTATGGAAGAGTGGCAAAAAAAAGCCATTTCTCAAAGATATCCATGAAAAGTGTCATTTAAAGTTTGTCACAAGTCACCTGCGAGACACACCAAACATGTGGAAGGTGCTCTGGTCAGATAAAACCAAAATCGAACTTTTTGGGCACAATGCCAAATGATATGTTTGGCGTAAAAGCAACACAGCTCATCACCCTGAATACACCATCCCCACTGTCAAACATGGTGGTGGCAGCATCATGGTTTGGGCCTGCTTTTCTTCAGCAGGGACAGGGAAGATGGTCAAAATTGATGGGAAGATGGATGGAGCAAAATACAGGACCATTCTTGAAGAAAACCTGTTGGAGTCTGCAAAAGATGTGAGACTGGGACGGTGATTTGTCTTCCAACAAGACAATGATCCAAAACATAAAGCAAAATCTACAATGGAATCGTTCACAAACGTATCCAGGTGTTAGAATGGCCAAGTCACAGTCCAGACCTGAATCCAATCGAGAATCTGTGGAAAAAGCTGAAAACTGTTTACAAACGCTCTCCATCCAACCTCACTTAGCTCCAGATTACAAAGGAAGAAAGGGCAAGAATTTCAATCTCTCGCTGTTCAAAACTGATAGAGACATACCCCAAGCGACTTGCAGCTGTAATCGCAGAAAAAGGTGGAGCTACAAAGTATTATCTTGGGGCCGAATAATATTGCAAACCACAATTTTCAGTTATTTATCTTTTATAATAGTTTAAAATAAGCAATAAATTTCATTCAACTTCACAATTGTGTCCCACTTGTTGTTGATTCTTCACCATAACATTAACATTTTTATCTTTGAAGCCAGGTGCATATACCCAGCGTCAAAGAAGCTGAAAGATGACAAGCACAAAGCCACTTTGTATTGTGCTGCCATAACGCTAGCCGTTGTAAAGCATGTTAACTACATGCTAACTGGGCAGACTAGCCAGGACACCAACGCCTTTGTGACTAGTCACAGCTCTCATTAGCATGTCATGAACGATCTCTAGAAATACTTTTTCTAAAGATGTGTTTTATATGCGACTATATTGCTGAGACAGTTAGGCAGGAGTTTTAGATATGCTCCAGAACTGCTAGTGGTTTTGGGTGCCCAGGGGTCCTGACAGGTTGCCTTTAAAAATTCTTCTGTAACCAACGACATCATTATGTTTTGCAAAAATAAGGTTGGGAAGGTCTTGACACAGCTCACTGGTTGTACCCATCAAGAGAGGTTTCTTGTGTGGCACCTTGATAAGGAGACAGCTTTTTATAGGCCACCAGTTGAACCAGCTAATGATATCTATGGATTGATTTATTTGCCTGTGTGGATGGGTTGAAAATTTCATGTCAGTAGCATCTTAGGAAATATATTTACGTAGAAAGATGGTGATGCGTTTAATACTTATTTCACCTGCTGTAGGTATGAAATGTCTAATAAGGAACGGGAATCAGGCCCCCATCCACACTATGCTCATACTGGCCTCATTAACATGCTACAAGTACTCATTTGTGTGAAAATATCACACACGGAATTAAACACAGAAAACTTAAAGGTAACCGTTTAGCAAAAATTAACATTTTTAGCTGTAAAATTACTCCAAAGTAGCGGTATCTTCTTTCTTAATTGTTCTCCACTGCCAGTTGTCAAGTTAAGGCAATCTGTAGCAGCATAGGGGTACTTCTCACATAGCGAGATCGCTGCTGAGTCACGGTTTTTGTGACGCAGCAGTGACCTCATTAGCGATCTCGCTGTGTGTGACACTGAGCAGCGATCTGGCCCCTGCTGTGTAATTGCTGCTCGTTACACACAGTGCTGGTTCATTTTTTGGACGTTGCTCTCCCGCTGTGAAGCACACATCGCTGTGTGTGACAGCGAGAGAGCAACGATCTGAATGTGCAGTGAGCCGGCGTCTGGCAGCCTGCGGTAAGCTTGTAACCAAGGTAAATATCGGGTAACCAAGCAAAGTGCTATACTTTGTTACCCAATATTTACCTTGGTTACTAGCGTCTGCCGCTCTCACGCTGCCAGTGCCGGCACCCTACTCCCTGCACACGTAGCTGGAGTACACATCGGGTTAATAAGCAAAATGGTTTGCTTATTAACCCGATGTGTACTTTGGCTACGAGTGCAGGGAGCCAGCGCTAAGCGGTGTGCGCTGGGAACCAAGGTAAATATCGGGTAACCAAGCACTTGGTTACTCAATATTTACCTTAGCTACCAAGCGCAGCATCACTTCCACGCGTCGCTGGGGGCTGGTCACTGGTCGCTGGTGAGATCTGCCTGATTGACAGCTCACCAGCGACCATGTAGCGACGCACCAGAGATCCTGACCAGGTCATATCGCTGGTGGGATCGCTGGAGCGTCGCTAAAGTGTGACGGTACCGAAACAGATCACAGGAAGTGGCAAGTCATTGGACAATGACAAACAATGCATGCTGGGAAAGAAAGGGAAGTTTCAGCACCTGTAGTGCTGGTAGAATGCTGATGTAGCTAAAAAACAAACTCTGATAAGGAGACTATGACAAGTTACAAAGCAGGAGAAATGGGACAGTTCCTGGACATATTAGACTACTATGTAAATCAAAAGCAGGTTTAACTTGTTGTGAAGGATGAAGGTGGCAAAACCAGCTGTTATCCATCAAATTTAATCTACCTGTAGCAGTAGAGACAAGGAAACATAAAAGAAAGGAGCAAGCTATTGGACAAGTACAAAAGCAATGAATACTGGGAGGGAAATAAAAGTTACAGCACCTATAGTGCTGGAAGAATGCAAAGAAAAAAAAAAACACCCACTAATATAAAGTGTGGATGACTAGTTGGCAAGTATGAGAAAGTGGACAGTTCCTAGGCATATTGGATTAGTGGCTCTGTATGTGCAGCAAAAGCACCATTACCTTGTAGCGGACGATGACAGCACGCACATGCATTTACTCCAGTTGTGGGTGCAGGGATAGGGGTGCTTAACATTAACTGCACTTACATAATTATTCCAACTAAAACAGAAAGAAGAACTGCAAAAGTATAAAAGTGAAGTCAGACCGTTGTCTTCCTCTTTACATTTCTGGGAGACTCCTCTAAGAATGAAACGCGACGGCTGCAGCATCACCGCAGACATGCGAGCTTCCTTCTGCACCATGAATACATGCGGTATTATTCACCCTGTACAAATATGCATCGCTGAGTGGCACAAAGCTTTAAGCCCAAGCTGGAAACTGGATTCATTATTCATACATACATATACATGGAGCCTATTTTCACTGCTCCTCTTGCCTAACACTTTCTGAGCTGATCCAATATTTATGACTATGGAGCACTAGGCACATGAATGATGCACAGAGCGGCCATTGCTCCCGAGGACCCAGCTTCTCACATACATGTTACTTTATGTACAAAGGCAGCTGCTAATGACAAACCCAACGGGAACAAGCAGACCTCAGACAGGAATAAATGACCACTAATAACGAAGGACGAGCCACAGGGGCACGTAATGATTGCCATGAAAAACCATGGCGCAGTCTGTGGGATTCATAAATGATGGGGAGCTATAGGAGAAGCCGCATCCTCCTACACACACTGAAGGCTGCCCAATTCCACATGTATAGGGGGAACTGATGGCCTATCCATAGGGAAAGTCTTTCATATCAGATTGGTGGAGTGCCATCTCCGACCAATCAGCTGTGGCCATATCCTACACAGTGTACGAAGCTGGAACAGCACAGGTCTGATCTCTGTTCTCTATTACTATGGCTCAGCTCCCAGTGTACAGAGCTGGAACAGCACAGGTCTGATCCCTGATCTCCATTACTGCAGCTCAGCTACCAGTGTACGAGCTGGAACAGCACAGGTCTGATCCCTGATCTCCATTACTGCGGCTCAGCTCCCAGTGTACGGAGCTGGAACAGCACAGGTCTGATCCCTGATCTCCATTACTGCAGCTCAGCTACCAGTGTACGGAGCTGGAGCAGCACAGGTCTGATTCCTGATCTCCATTACTGCAGCTCAGCTACCAGTGCACAGAGCTGGAACAGCACAGGTCTGATCTCAGTTTTCTATTACTGCCTGCGACTCAGCTACCAGTGTACAGAGCTGGAACAGCACATGTCTGATCCCTGATCTCCATTACTGCGGCTCAACTACCAGTGTACGGAGCTGGAGCAGCACAGGTCTGATCCCTGATCTCCATTACTGCGGCTCAACTACCAGTGTACGGAGCTGGAACAGCACAGGTCGGATCTCAGTTTTCTATTACTGCCTGCGACTCAGCTACCAGTGTACACAGCTGGAACAGCACAGGTCTGATCCTCATTCTCTAGTACTGTGGCTGAGCTCCCAGAGTACGGAGCAGGAACAGCACAGGTCTGATCCCTGATCTCCATTACTGCGGCTCAGCTCCCAGTTTACGGAGCTGGAACAGCACAGGTTTGAGCCCCATTCTCTATTACTGTGGCTCAGCTCCCTTTGATCACTGGTGTCCTGGATAAGTACACTGATTACTTCCAATTCCCATGAGACCTGCCAACAGCACAGCTAAGTGCTCATCAGATCTCACAATACAAACGGCATACATCATTCAGCAGATCTCTTAGACCTGATGAGGCTAGTGTACTTTAAAATCTATTACAGAATGACTGTATAATGGTTTTTTAAAGTCTACCAGGCAGGAAAACTTTCAATAACGGGTCTGTTACAGGATGACAAGTACAGGCGCTCGGTGCATCATGGTGCGGCAAACATTACATCCACCTTCCCACCTGCTGGTTTTCTCTCCTCTCCACACACATCTGATTGAGTGACAGCTCTGTCTTCATAGAGCCAGAGACAGAGGGAAAGCAAGCCGGGGAAGGTGTAATATACAGGACCGGCCCCGCAATGATATGCGAGCACCTGTACATGGCTTGCACGGTCATTCTGTGCTGATGGCTGTATAATTCTTATAAGTACTCTATTCTGACGTTTTTCCCTGGTAAGTACACCGGCCTCATCAGATGCAAGATCTATTGAATGAGGTGTGCAGATAGTATTGTGAAATCTGGTGATATTTTCTGTAACCATATTTATTTGCTGGATCAGCCGTCTTTGAAGGGTCACGTTTTACTATGCCTGGGAGCCTCCGAACATTACAGACGCATCATATGACAGAGGTGGCTATGTATAGGTCTCCTATTTATGGCAGGTATATAGCGGGATAGCACAGTGTGCAGCCTGGCCCCATGCACACACCTCCGCGGATCACTGGCCTTGTGGCTTCAGGCTGCTTATAGCCGGCGTTCAGTCTAATTGCTTTATTGACTTAAAAGCATTATTCCCAGGCATTCAGGCTCAGCAGCCGCAGCTCCGGAGAAGAGCAGTCCGCATGTCTTCAGGGATTAAAGATGGAGGCATTACACAGACCTTTCACCAATGTGGAAGTCCGGAGGTGGTTAACGGGACAGTCGGGCTTTTCTACTACGGACTCCTGACCCACGGTCTGCCAAAACCGGACACGGTTATACACAGTCATGTTAGTGCCTGACGGTTGTCACCAGCTTTCCCCGACTGCTGCATAGTTATTATAAAGTGATACCCTGCCCCTTGCTGTCACTCAGGACCCCAGACACGCCGGCTGACATCCCCTCTGGGGGCAGCAAGACGCCACACCAGCTATTACTAAGATTTCTCAGAAGCGGAAATAAGTACAGCTCAATCAATAGATATAAACACGTATCTGAAGGGGCCAGACTTACAGGTTTTTATGGGGAGAGGATTAATCCTGCAAATATGCAATAATGTAAGAGAAGGGGCCACGGACAGTAACCTTCCATGGGTTATGTGGCATGTTACACCTGCGCTCTTAAGATGAGCGGCGCCAATGACATTACCATGCAACACGCCTGTCAATGTGTGTGTAGTCGGCCCTTGCCGTGCACAGCGGGGCCATTGCCGTGCACAGCGGGGCCATTGCCGTGCACAGTGGGGCCATTGCCGTGCACAGTGGGGCCATTGCCGTGCACAGCGGGGCCATTGCCGTGCACAGCGGGGCCATTGCCGTGCACAGCGGGGCCATTGCCGAGCACAGCGGGGCCATTGCCGAGCACAGCGGGGCCATTGCCGAGCACAGCGGGGCCACTGCCGTGCACAGCGGGGCCACTGCCGTGCACAGCGGGGCCACTGCCGTGCACAGTGCCAATGGCACAAAAACGAAAAAAAAAAAACAGGCGCTGTACATGGGAAAAAAAAATATTTTGTGCATATGTGGAGAGGCCTCATTAAAGTGGGTCTTGGATGTCAACATTGTGGCACCTTACATTTACAATTTATGATGACTCAGGTTATTGATGCCCATACATCTGAAAAGGAACCTGTCATGTCTCTAAACGATGTTCATCTACAGATTAATTTGTACTGTACAGTCGCCTTAATGAAAATGCAGCCACTGGAGAGAAAATTAACTTTATTCCTCCCAGGAGCTGCTGGCTTTCAGTCATAAGGCTCGGCCAATGCAGCTAGTCAGTCAGTACACAGTGAGCAGCTGTACGCACACCAGCCACTTTGACAGCTCACTTTGAATAGATGCACGGCAGAACCAGCTGTCAATCATAGTGCCGGCTGTGCTCCCAGCCAGTAATAGTGTGTACTGAGTGATGATTGTGGCTGTGCCTCTATGACTGAAAGCTTGCAGCTCCCCGGAGGAATAAAAGTTCATTTTCTCCCAGTGCAGAGCTTTCAGCAAGGTGGATATACAGTATAGTAAAGCTAGTAACCTGCAGATTAACCCCATAATTTCAGATGAATAGCATTTCAGAAGAACATTGGTTCCCTTAAAAGAGAACCTGTCAAGAAATTCTTGCTGCCCAAACCATAGGCATCAGAGAGCGGCTGCAGGAACACAGCCAGGTATGTTTTACTCAGAAATGTTACGGCGTTTCAGAGAACACACTGTTTAGAAAGCCAGACAGGAGCTATAGGGAGAGAAATGACTGGTCAGATGAGCCCCTAACCGAATTCTCCATGCACCGCTCCTAGGACAGTTCATAGCCAGCTTTCCCAACTAGGTTTTCTCCAAAAAGCAGCAATTCAGAGTACAGCATACCTGAGTGTAATCAAAGAGCCCGGCTCTGATCCATGCCTGTGACTGCAATGCCAGGCTCCCTTTACAACAGCTGCCAGCCAAAAGAGAGCACTACCGGCAAGTCTCCCAACTTCTCTAGACAAATGGATGCTAGGCTGCATTGTGCAATGGGGAGAGGGGAGAAAGCCACTGGCTGTGGGAGCCATCATTCTGTTTATGGGAGGAGACATAGCCATCACACTGCGTGTGGGAGGGGGCTGTGGGCATGTGGTTAGGGGGCTGTGGAAGCAGTCATTCTGCATGTGGGAAGGGCTAGGGGACTGTGGGGGCCATCATACTGCGTGTGCCAGGAAACTGTGGGGACCATCATACTGCGTGTGCCAGGGGACTGTGGGGGCCATCATACTGCATGTGGGAGGGGGCTGCGGGCACCTACTTACTGCGTGTGGCAGGGAACCTTCGCACTGTGTGTGGGAGGGGGCTGTGGGATCTTTGTACCAGGTATCGGAGGGGGCTGTGGGACCTTTGTACCAGCTGTGGGAGGGTGCTGTGGGGGCCTTCATACTGCGTGTGGGAGGGGGCTGTGGGATCTTTGTACCAGGTGTGGGAGGGGGCTGTGGGACCTTTGTACCAGGTGTGGGAGGGGGCTGTGGGATCTTTGTACCATCTGTGGGAGGGGGCTGTGGGATCTTTGTACCAGCTGTGGGAGGGGGCTGTGGGACCTTTGTACCAGGTGTGGGAGGGGGCTGTGGGACCTTTGTACCAGGTGTGGGAGGGGGCTGTGGGACCTTTGTACCAGGTGTGGGAGGGGGCTGTGGGATCTTTGTACCAGCTGTGGGAGGGGGCTGTGGGATCTTTGTACCAGGTGTGGGAGGGGGCTGTGGGATCTTTGTACCATCTGTGGGAGGGGGCTGTGGGATCTTTGTACCAGGTGTGGGAGGGTGCTGTGGGGGCCTTCATACTGCGTGTGGGAGGGGGCTGTGGGATCTTTGTACCATCTGTGGGAGGGGGCTGTGGGATCTTTGTACCATCTGTGGGAGGGGGCTGTGGGATCTTTGTACCAGGTGTGGGAGGGGGCTGTGGGATCTTTGTACCATCTGTGGGAGGGGGCTGTGGGATCTTTGTACCAGGTGTGGGAGGGGGCTGTGGGATCTTTGTACCAGGTGTGGGAGGGGGCTGTGGGATCTTTGTACCAGGTGTGGGAGGGGGCTGTGGGAGTCAGAATTATCTTATTGTGAGCTAGTACCATAGAGTTCATAACTAATGTTAGATAACGCATAAAGCGGATATTCTCTAAATGAAGATGTTCTTGGAAATGTGGGAAGCCACATCTGTGGAAGCTTCCAGCAGACTCATTCAGCATGCAGACTTTATGGGCAAATTAACAGTTTTACTTGCGGGATACAGCAGCTATTACCATCAGCAACAATATGGCGGACAGAGGAAGAGGGGGCACAAACAAAACTGAGGGCTCATACAATACAATGCAGACAAGAAGTGCACATCACCAGCTGTAACCGCCAACACAGCGCCACCTGCTGTCCGCTCTACATCGGCCATTAGTAGAAGCCTGCAGCTGTTGTACACATCAGCAAAGCTTCAGAAGTTTCTATGACAAGATTTATCCAATAATAGCAGCTTACACAATGTCTACCACCAGGAAATCCAGCCCTGATCTGGATCATACGTCCACATGCAATGCATTCACAGAGCCTCAGACGGGAGGTTAGATTAATGGCAGCTCTCCGGCACTACCAACACAAAGGACATCTCCTGGAACAGCAAAACCAAAGCTGCGTCTACAAACATTACCGGAATTAACCATTTCCCTGCTGCATAATCCGCTTGTCAACGATGTCAGGCAACTGTATGGGTCTATTGTTATCTGCAGAGGCTTTTACTGGAGAAATGCCCGTGTATTGCTTCAGTAGCCACAAGTGGCCTGGCTGATGGAGAACAAAAGGCGCACACAGGGCAACCTGACATTGCTCCAGATCTCAGCCAGCATACGGGGAGCTGGTATTAAAACCAATCTATTAATGCTGTGCGTCCGGTCCATACGCTTACAATATCACAGTTACATGAGGAGACTGACAGACAAACCGAAGATAAAAACACAAAATGAGCATATACCCTATAAGTGAATAGTAGTGATACATGTAAATTACATTGGATACTTAGCTTACACTGATCAAAAAGCTTAAAATGCATCCCACACGACATGTACCCAGTCAGGCACCCTTGTGTCAGTGACATCAATGTGAACAAGGGCAGAGAAGGACGGGCCCAACTGCAGCCCCTGTCTATGGGAGGCTAGATAGAGGAAATGCCTAGCTCAGAAGAAAGAACCATGCCCCTATCTGTATATACACAAAAGATAGATTAAAAAAATATATATAAGCCGGAGCATAAGTGATATGTGTACTAGTATATTCACACTGTGGCCATGTCACAAGCAAAACCCGAGAGGAAAACACAAAATGATGGGTCTGAGCAGTGACCTGGAAAGGGTCCATCACATTCCTCCATCGTAGTCTACAGAGCCTAACATTTTTATCAAACTGGAGCCTCTTTGTTTTTTGTTTTTTTTATTTCAAGATTAGTTTGTTGTTGATTAATGGAATGGATACTTCTCATCAAGACTGGAGACCCAACCTGGACGTGATGCTTTGGGTTGGTTTCTAGGCTCCTCTCGGAGCATTATGGGGTACACACCGCTCTTACACTTGTTTCTAAAATAAAAGCTGGACTTATCCAGCCAGTTAGTGTAAACCATGAATGCCGACGGGGACGGACACCAACCATCGATCCTAAAAAAGGCGAAGGATTGTGACAATTTTAGAAAGTAGGAAATATTATAGAAACTTTGGTAAAAGATGACTGGATATTCAGAACAGTCCACAGCAATGACCTGAAGACCTACATCCCCATTGCTGTTTAGATGGAAAGAAATCCTGTACAATGAAATATTCAGAAGGGAGATAAATCACAGGTACCGTTTTCCAAGATAAGGTGCCTATATGTGTAATGATAACATGGCTTATAGCACCCACATATACCATCTCTCCAATATACTTACAAGTCCCCCAAGACCTCGCAGCTCTGTAGACGCTATATTCCTCCATGATCCAAGAGACGGATAACATGCCAAGGGCAACAAGCTATGTACCTGTGGGCTATGTCATGACGAGGGGCTTCCAATCCAGCAGGCTGGGCTGGCGACAAATGTGAGATGTCACCGGGGCACAGAGGTGTGCAGCAAGGACAGAGGGAGATTGTAATAAGGACAGACTGGGGAAGACATGGTCTGATGTGGTCTGGGAACATTTACACACCCAGGGGCAACGAAAACCAAGGAGGCAACATCCTACAGGACTGAAAATCATGAATGCTTAAAACGTGACTCACTCACCGCTGAAAGGTCCGTGATGGAGAACAGTACCCGGACCGCGTGTGCCCAAAACACCGACACTGCGATATACAAACCGGTTACCACGAGGTCACCGTCACCCTAATGCCAACACTTCTGAACTGCAGACCTACAAAGGGTTAAAGAACCAAGAACTAGCTGCAATAGATGGGAAGCCCCTCTCTAAAAATATAGAAAAAAAAAAAAAAAGTTTCCTCTATTTTCAGCTTTCTAGCTCTTTGCCACTTTTCGGTGCGCCAACGTGGCCGTGATTGGCCAATTCTGGAGGTTTATGGCAAATTCATCACTCGTTAAAAAGATGGAAAAGGTCTACACATTTGTCCTCCCGTAATGAAAACGCAAAGAACGGGCCAAGAAGCAGCTGAAGAGTCTGGGCCACATTTTACTGCTCCTCGAAAGGATCAAGTCATTTTATTTAACTAAAAAAAAGTCGCAAGAGTCCAAAACACAACAGGAAAAAAAAAAACGAATCCTTGATTTTGCATCAATATATTAAGTGCTGCAAGAGCTGCGCCCATTATAAAGGATATTGGCGCAAAATCACCAGCAAAGGAGGAACACAACAAAGAGGGAGAATAGGCAAGAATCCGTCAATGAGAAGAGTACACGCCGGCTCACGCGCCTCAATAATGGGGGCTGGAGGACACTTCAGAGAGAAGCTTCCGGAATTTTACTTTCGCCTCTGCAATTTGCTGATAAATTTCTTTAACACTAGACAAAGCCCGGCGGATCGATAGTGCAGGCTGCATTACCGGGGAGCCGGTCTCATCAGCGATCAGAGGTAACAATACCAGGGTGAGGACAAGGCTCCTAAGTGGCGATGATTCACTGCGCAGCGCTCCGCACAGCATGTCCGCCAATACCAATCCATACACATCAGGACAAATCCTCTGCCCATAGCCAATTACCCAGTGTCATCTCCACACACCTAAGGGTAAGCTGGCCGTGCACAGGAGCAGGCGTGGGACGGGCATTACCATCCAATGGTGGCAATACATGGGCATTATATCCAACATTATGGCTGAACATTTTCAAATTCTACAATTTGAGTAAGGAGATTTTATTTTACACAACCATAAAATGATACTGGCGATGTCCCATATTACAGTATAGGCAATACCCGTATAATAAAGCATGCTGCAACTGAAATGTTACACAGAATCTGGCATCAGCTTTATGCTGCTCATAATGTAAGGACAGAGACCCCACATCCAGCAATGTACCACTTATTGGGCTGATAGCTATATAGTTTTGATAAAATTAGATTTGTCCAATTTCCTGCCACACTCCAAAGACATACAGATAGGGACTTTAGATTGTTAGCCCCAATGGGGACAGTGATGATAATGTATGTAAAGCGATGTGGAATTAATGGCACGATATAAGTGAATAATAATAATATTATTATTATTATTGTCTCTCCTGCAGATCTAGCAGTTCTCTGAATGTGGAGCTCTGTCTAACCCCGCCCACACCACTAATTGACAGCTGTGTACACTGGGGACAGGCAGAAACCTGCCAATTAATGGTGGTTGCGGGGTTATACAAAGCTCATGAATATGGCGGACTACATGGCAACAGGTTTACTAGTCCTCTAGTGATAATATCCTGCTTATAAAAGAGTTCTATGATCAAAACAAAAGCAAGCAGCCCAGTAAGTGACACATCGCTGCAATCAGGGACTCTGTCCCTATAATATGCTAATCTCAGATTAGGTGGGGAAAAAACTTTTATGAGTATTATTGTTTGTCTTTTTTTTTTTTTTTTTTACAAATGAGTGAATAAAACATACATAACTCAAAGAAATTGGGACTAATTACTGCCTAGAATAAGACCCACTCATCGCTTAGGAGCATACGTTCCAAAAATCTCCGCTGGTTCCGAGTTCTACTTGTCATAGTCAAAAACAGCCAGTGAGGTGTAAGGTGCCATTTCACTTTCAGGACACAGACTAATGCGGGTATTGCTGCCTTTACTTTTTACAAAATAAACCACGGGCCTGGCCAGCAATGCCGCTCAGGATATGGTAGAAGATAGGAAACATTGCAGGGAGCAGCAGCGCCAAGTCCGATTGTCCTGCACACCCGGAATATTGACAGGCGCTGTTCTCGGTGAGGCACACTAAGGCTATGTGTCCACGGTAGAATGTACCTGCGGATTTTTCTGCATGAAAATCCGCGACTTTCGCGGCAAATCCGCACCTTATTTTTGCCGCGGATTACCGTGAATTTCCGGCGGATTTTTTTTTTTTCCCCATTCTATGCCCAAAATCCGCACTAAAATCCGCAACAATAATTGACATGCTGCAGATTTTTCCGGATCAA
This sequence comes from Anomaloglossus baeobatrachus, assembly GCF_048569485.1. Taxonomy (NCBI): domain Eukaryota; kingdom Metazoa; phylum Chordata; class Amphibia; order Anura; family Aromobatidae; genus Anomaloglossus; species Anomaloglossus baeobatrachus. The sequence continues at coordinate 191,597,718 of NC_134353.1, forward strand.
AATCCGCGGCAAATCCGCAGCGGAAAAATCCGCAGCATGGACACAGCATTTCCAAAATGCCATTGAAATGGCTTGGAAATGCCGCTGCTGCAGATTTTCCAAAAACCCGCGGTAAATCCGCGGTAAAATCCGCAGTAAATCCGCAGCGTGGGCACATAGCCTTACCCTGACACCTCTGGAACCGCGCCGGCACAGAAGAGAGTACAAGCTCTTATTATTGTAATGAGGCCAAACATTGGGAATTAGAAGGTGCTGTCCTAGTAGTGGAGAACCCCTTTAATGCCCCTCTTTAGAACAGGCAGCGTTTAATAGAGCTCATTAGCACTCCGCGCACATCCTATTCTCATCAGTTCTGCAGGTCAGAAATGATCATTAAATGTCTGAGCCGCCTTTATAAACAGATGACGCTCAGATATCATCCATTTTTAAAGGTGGGTTTCGGGCATCGGTTTTCAGAACTGGCCCTTAATATTCGGCCAGTAGCCATCATATATGTATGGCCAGTGAGGGTCTTTCGCTACGCTCAGCTGGAGGTAGCTGATCTGTGCTCGTCCCTGAACATTTTACCAACTCTATTTATTGCGAGGGTTAGGAACAATGAATTGTATGAGTATTTGGCTTTATACAGATGTCAGTAACATCCCCTGGGTACACGGCGGATGTGCTGCAGACCAGCGATAGGATCCAGCCTGCATGTGATCAATGATAAAGGAGCCAGGGTCAGGTACAGACATGCCAATGACCGTTCTGTCAATCATCGGCCCATACAGGCCCTCATGGCCAGTCTCTTCAGGGAGCAGATTACTACTTGTGGAGCTAAGGCTGTCAGACCTCCATAGCAAGGAGCATTAAAGAGCTAGAGCCGATTTAGAAAGGAAGTCTACTCTACAAAACCATGTCCCCAAATAATCTACCTCTGCTGGTCTAAGACCACCAACCCCTGTGAGATACAGTAATAGGCATCCACGCCTAGAATTGACCCTCTAGAATATTTCCGAGTTGTGACCCCATAAGCCACATTATTGCATCTGATGAAACACTACAACCTGATACTTTCATTATAAAAGGGATGGTTAAGAACGGATATTCTGTGGGAAGATTTAGGAAACGTGTGTTAATCTATAGATGCAATGTGATTTGCAGCCCTAGGTACGCCTTTATAAAGCACAATCAATCAAGCAGCGGCTGTAGAGACCTCCCTACTCTGGGCACACAACATGACCTTCAGCCTGCTCCACCAAACCGAGGTCCAGCCTCCACCTCCCAGGAACCTGAAGAGAATGGCGTCTCGGACTCTCCCATGGTATCCGATTCCCATTTTTTTCTCAGAGCACCAATAACCTGGCCTGAACAATAGGGAGGCTTTCATGTGCAGAAAGAGGATGCATCTGTTTCCATTTGTGATGAAGATATGCCAAGACGGAGCGCCAATCCATTATGTCCAAGATGAATTCCGATCACATACAAGCCATAATAATAGCTCACATGCTTTCTGCCTTGTCGAGTCAGCCAGGGACAAGACTGGTTTGTACATTTCAGACCAAGCAGGTATGCTGAAAACGGGGCCAAAACTAAAAACGGACGATGAATAAGAACGGTCAGAGAAACCTACAGCTGGCTCCATCACAGGTTATCAATGATATGGCAGATAATGACGGCTTTAGTCAGTTAGAGCACTACAAAAAAGGTACATGGCCTCTAGGCTTCATCTAAGGGGATAAAATAAGTCACCAGGAACTACTGTATTTTTCGGATTATAAGACGCACTTTTCCTCCCAAAAATTTGGGAGGAAAATCAGGGATGAGTCTTAAAATCCGAATATAGCTGGACCGAGAGGCCTGTGGCTGCGTGCGGGCTGCCGGGTGCCTGTGGCTCAAATGATGGTGTCGGGAGTCAGCGCATGCGCAGATGCAGCTCTTGGATGAGAGCTCCATCTGCACATGCGCCGCTCCAGGTGCCATCATTTGAACCAGGACCACGGACTGACTGGGATACTTACAGCACCGGCCTGCTCCGCCGCTGCTGCCACTACTGACTCGCTGCCGCTGCCACCACAGACCCGCCGCGGCTGCCAGCACAACCTCTGCCCCCGCTTCACCACCTCTGCTGCCCCCATGTGGTAAGACAATACCAGAGTATAAGACTGACCCCATTTTTATCTCTAAATTTGAGGTGCGTCTTATAATACAGTGCGTCTTATAAAACGAAAAATACAGTACTTCTTCACAATGAGCTGGCCGGCACTGCGCCTTCTGAACAGGCTGTAATGTTTTAATGGATTATCGGCAAACTACCACCAGTCAACCAGCATCAAGAGGTTCAGCTGACATTTTCATTTGCTGAAATCTCCAAATTGTTTATCCTTAAATGAGGCCAGGACAGTGACAGTAAAGGTTTTGCACCTAGACATTGATGAAAAACCTGCCAAAAATTGGCACATAAAGTGCAAAATCTGGACCTATTCATTATGTGTTTAAGACCCTTCTTTGTAGTTCATAACACAAGATTCGGCTCCTCTGAAAAAAGGCTTGGCTTAATAGAAATTAAGGGGGAGAGGGAGGGAGAGGGAGGGAGAGAGGGTGGGGGGGGGGAAGAGGGGAGGGAGAGAGGGTGGGGGGGGGGGAAGAGGGGAGGGAGAGAGGGTGGGGGGGGAAGAGGGGAGGGAGAGAGAGGGAGGGAGAGAGAGGGTGAGAAAGAGAGAGGGTGAGAAAGAGAGAGGGTGAGAAAGAGAGAGGGTGAGAAAGAGAGAGGGTGAGAAAGAGAGAGGGTGAGAAAGAGAGAGGGTGAGAAAGAGAGAGGGTGGGAGAGAGAGGGTGAGAAAGAGAGAGGGTTGGGAGAGAGAGGGTGGGAGAGAGAGGGGAGGGAGAGAGAGGGAGGGAGAGAGAGGGAGGGAGAGAGAGGGAGGGAGAGAGGAGGGAGGGAGAGAGAGGGAGGGAGAGAGAGGGAGGGAGAGAGAGGGAGGGAGAGAGAGGGAGGGAGAGAGAGAGAGGGAGAGGAGGGAGGGAGAGAGAGGGAGGGAGAGAGGGAGAGGGAGAGAGAGGGAGAGGGCGGTAGAGAGGGAGAGAGAGGGAGAGGGAGAGGGAGGGAGAGAGGGAGAGGGAGGGAGAGAGGGAGAGGGAGGGAGAGAGGGAGGGAGAGAGGGAGGGAGAGAGGGAGAGGGAGAGGGGGAGGGAGAGGGGGAGAGGGAGAGGGAGAGAGGGGGAGAGGGAGAGAGGGGGAGAGGGGGAGGGGGAGAGGGGGAGGGGGAGAGGGAGAGGGAGGGAGAGAGAGGGAGGGAGAGAGAGGGAGGGAGGGAGGGAGGGAGAGAGGGAGGGAGAGAGGGAGAGAGAGGAGAGAGAGGGAGAGGGAGAGGGAGGGAGAGAGGGAGAGG